>NC_000084.6:53727500-54027500 GCF_000001635.26 Mus musculus
GCTTTAAAAACATCTCCAGTAGAAAACCATCTGCAGAGGCACGTACCTGCAGTTTAGAGTGAAGAGCCAGGTACACACGCAGAATCTCCACACTGCTGCGTATACGAACAGATGCCCTCTCGGGCTCAAAGTTTGGGTTGATCAAATCACTGAAAGGCTCGTTTGTAACATCGTTTCCCAGTAAAGAATAGTAAAAGAAAAACTCAGGCTGCCTTTCTGGAAGCTTCATGGTACATGGAATTAACTAAATATAGAAAGAAAAGAGGTTATTAGAATCTAAGGCACTCCAAAAAAATCTTCCTAGAACGTCCATTGATTTGAAGCATTAAAACTAACCGTACAGAACTTTAAGTCTCTGCTACATGACCTTTTCCTTCTTTCTGTTTACTTAGTGATTTCTTTTGGTGGTGCCGCTTGGAGCCAAACTGAACCTCTTACAAGTGCCAGGCGAGTGCTTTACAATGAAGCTACATCTCCAGTGTTTGGCATTCTGTTGGACATGGTCTTGCTATATAGTACAAGGTGGTCTGAAGCTCACAGTCTTCTTGCCTTAGACTCCTGAGTGGTGGGTTCTAAGCATGTAGCATACTGCTTACTTCTATAATTGCTCCCAGGTTACTAATCCGATTACTTTTAAATGATTTATTTTCATTTTATGTATGTGAGAGTTTTACCCTCATGTAGACAAATGCACCATTTGTAGTCAGTGCCCATGAAGGCCAGAAGAAAGCAATGGATTCCCCAGATTGGAATTACAGGCAGTTGTGAGCCTCCATCTAGGTACTGGAAACCAAACCCAGGGCCTATGCACTTGACACTAACCCATTTCTCCAGCCCCTAATATTTGGAGGGCAGGGAGTATAAAACAGGCAGTCTCAGTATGTAGAGCTGGCTGGTCTGGAACTTGCTATGTAGATCAGGCTGGCCTTGGACTCAGATCTGCCTGCCTCTGCCTCCCTAATACTAGGATTAATGACAAATGCCACACACCCACTACCTAATTTGATAAAATGTGCATAAAACGCGTGGTGCAAGCTGTAATCTAGTGCTTCTGAGGTAAAGGCAGGAGGGTCGAGAGTTCAAGGACATCCACAACTGCAACTAAGTTGGAGGCCACCCTGGGCTTCAGAGACACTGAATAATCAGTTAACTAATTTAACACTTGAAAAGTCCAAAAGAGACCGAGGGCTTCACTGTTTTCCAGCTTCCATTTCATGACTGTATGAAAGTTCGTCTTGGAAGGAAGCACGGATTTGAAATGACGCTTTTCTAATTACCACGCCCTCTCATCTGATGCTTACTCTAGTAAAAAGGCTCTACTTTTATCAATGAGAAAATGGTCAGTCTTAATCCAAGCTACTTCATAGATTAAAGTCTTAGTTCATGCTTTTGATTTTAAAACATAACAAAACACACAAAAATTAGCCAAATTAAGAACTTTGGGAGCAATTCTAGAAGGAAGGAGCATTCCTAAAGTCCACCGCTCATGAGCCTAAGGGAGGAGGACTGAGTTTCAAACTAATGTCTCACAAACACCAAAACCTGGGGATGTAGCTCAGTTGTAGGCACTTGACAAAGCATTAGTGGCTGCACACTATTCTAGAACTGTACTGTCTCAGCTGCTAGCCTGTGGCGATGTGTAACTAAAAGATGGCCTTTGTGTTTATGAGATAGGAAACATCATCTATTTTGTCTTTTGTTTGTTTCAGTTTTCTGAGTCAGGGTGACATGCATCCCAGGCTGACCTCAAACAGAGTCTTCTACCTCAGCCTTCCAAGTGACAAGAGTACAGACATGAACCAGCACACCAGCCATGATATAAAACAGACTATGAATATTCATTAAAACTCTGCTAAGAAAAAAACAAAAAAACAAAAAACCCTGCTAAGCATTACACTGTGAACATTTCATGTCTCAATAGGAAATGGCTTAAATACAGTCAGGTATCATAGGTCTTGGTGGGCAATGACACACTGTCATAAAATGACACTTAAGTAAAATGGATTGCTGGGCTAAAACAAGTTATAGTGTGGCTGGAGAGATGGCTCAGTCGTTAAAGCACTTACTGCTTTTCAGAGGAGCCAGGTTCAATTTGCAGCAGCCACATGATGGCTCACCAGTATCCATAGCTCCAGTTGCCAGGAATCTGATGCCCTCTTCTGGCCTTTGAGGGTAGCAAGCACACAAATAGTGCACAGACATGCACACATGCAGGAAAAACACTGACACCACAGCACTGGACATCTAACCTTCACTAAATGTGCACTGGTTGTTTTAACCTACATTTTAATGTACTCGAGAGAATTTTAGTCACAAGGATTGAGACATGTGATTGTAAAGAACACTAATTCTGGAGAAACCTTCAGAAAATGACATTATTGTTTTGTGCCTCCTTTTGTTTTAGTGAAGTTGAAAGGGAAGAATATTGTAGCACAACAGTGCTGACCACAGCACTGGCTGAAATAACTGGACAGTATCTGGAGGACCACACACTAGTCTTAACAATGACTACCTCAGGGAAGTTTAGTTAGAGAACTATTACTTTTCTTTCATGATGAAAAACTGATATTAAAAAAGTTGTATTACAGTGGTTTTTATGTATTTCATAGTATGTTTAACTTCCAAGTAATTCCTACTACAGGCAGAGAGGGTCTTTTAGGAATTCTTTATCATCCAAGAATTCAGGCACAAGATGCAATTCAAAGCTTTCAAGACTCCATGATTAACCTTACAGCAGTGAGCAAGCTGCCCCGGTCGCTGCACTCTTGCAGAAACTCTCCCAGCCGCTTTAGTTTGAGCTGAGTGCTTTCTCCCTGCCTTTGAGTTAAGTGCTGAGAGGAAAACACTAAGTGTCTTGGTTTCACCCAAATAGAAACAATGTAACCAGCGAGCAATCACAGCCACTTTTTTTCCTGTTCCCAGATACAGAAAGTCACAGATTTGCTTCCTGCTACCTTACAGGCCACTTGCTGCCATGGTTCCCTGTCGTGATGGCGCTACCCCTCTGGACCTGTTGCACCCAAAGAAAGCCTTCTTCCACAGTGGCCTTTCTTACAGTTTTATCACAGCAACAGAAAAGTAGCAAATGGAGGGCTGAGAGAGGCTCAAGAAAACACACCCATTTTGATGTTGTTCACTACATAAGAAAGTCCTCTGATCCTGACACAGGAGCATACTATCTTCTGCTAGCATCCATGACAACAGGCTAACATTTGTAAGTCTACACACAATAAAATATAATCCCCAACCCAAATGTTCCTGGCATTGCTAATTTCATCAAACAGTATATTATTCAAAAGAGCCACTGTAGAATTCCTCTTCCTTACTCCTCACAACGCCACATATACAAGTACAAACACTGTCCCTTAACCCTGAAATTGCTCTATTCTCTTGTTGTCAAGATGTTGAAATCTACAGAAAAAGTGCTTACTGGTGTGAAAACATTGCAAACATTTTTATACTTTTTAAACAACATGTATGAGGGGTATGAGTCCACGTGTGGGAATGTGCATGCAAGTACAAGTGCTCACAGAAAACAAATGTGACTTCAAACAGTCAATAAAAGCCATTAGTCCGAGGGAATGTCTTACCTGTTCCAACTGGGTGGCAAATGCAATCGTCACCGACAAAATAAAGGGGTCAGTACAGTGCTCCGCTGGTCCAATCTGATGGTAGCCTCCTTCCTCATTCAATACTGCAACAATGTCCTTCGGGTCAACTCCTGCCAGGCTAGCAAGAACTACACAGACAAAACCACAGCTATGTCAGACTGTGCCTTCCCATAGTTTATTAATTTTCGATAGGTCTTATTATAGAGCCCAGTTTGGTCCTGAACGTACTGTTACCCAGTCTGGCCTGGTACTTACTATGTAACCTAAGCTGGCCTTGGGGTCACACTTGTCTTATCTTAACCTCTCATGTGCTGGAATTCAGGCCTGTGCCACAAGACCTGGCCCATTATACACATCTGAAACCTTGCTATATGGATTTAATTAAGAAGTTGGCCATTTTCATGGGCGCAGCATTGCAAAAGGTTTCCTTTCATTTTTTTTCTAGGAAGCTTTATTTTTCTATACATAAAAACAATATTCTGAAGTAAAGTATTTTAAAATTACTGAACAGGCCACATAGAAAAGGAATGTGGCGTAGGTTTCTTTATGAACGTATGAGCTCTGGAGTGAAGACTATGGTAGACGTGGCTGAGAGAGTGAGCAGGTGAAAGAACGGAGACCCAGCATGTTCCATACAGACACAGTGCATACCAGACCCAGGAGCAAGCTCAAGATAATGAAGCCAGAGGAGGCAGGGCTGAGGAGGCAGGGCTGAGGAGGCCTCGTGAGGCAGGGCTGAGGAGGCAGGGCTGAGGAGGCCTCGTGGGGAAGTCTTACAATCCCAAATACTGGGGGGGGGGGGAGGGGGGGGGCAAATGGACTCCTGCCACCCGAAACAGGGCTTGTTTCCAGCCAGCCTGGGCAACTAGGGTACTATTTCCAAACAAAACGTTGGTGACAAATGCTGATAGCACAGCTCCTCAGCAGGACGCCTACCCAACACTTTGAGGCCCATGTTCACTGCCATTATTAAATACAAAAGCAAAGACCTGAGACAAGAGTGGCAGATCACTGAGGACTGACGACCAGAAAGAGCAGTGGCTGCAGAGACAGGGACAGCCCTCAGCCCTCAGAGTTTAACAATAAGGGAAAACCATGAAAAGGGATTGAGGGGAGACCAATATAGTCAGTGTGAAAAGTCAGATAGGTTCAACGGTTTGCAAACTGATTAACGACGGAAAAAGAAAAGGACATACACAAGACTAGAACTGGATAAGCATGCTGGGGGCTGCAGAAGAGCGGGCACACTCGGAGGGCAACTGCACGAACAGCAGGCAGACAGTGGGACTGTGTCACGCACAGCATATGAAAATCTGCATACTCACACCATCAGCAAGCAACCCCTCTCCTTTAGTGGTTCACAAAGGAATGTGTTCCTGCAGCATTGGCTGAGAACAGCCTCTGGTTAGGAGCAGACACACAGGCCAGATGTTGAAATCCCAATCCCAGGATCATTTACTATTTATATCAGAAAACTGAATGTTCTTCAGTCTCCATTTTTCCTTCCACAAAGCTTTTATGTGGTTGTTGAAGATCAAATTAAATTCTGAAAGCGAAGCACTCAGCATGATATTGGGAGATCCAGCTGCTGGCTCATGGGATAATGACATTTGGATGTTGAGGCAGAAGAACTGCTAAAAATCTGTGGCCAACCTGGGCTACACAGTGAGTACTACACTTCAGAAACTATCTCAAAACAACAGAAGAAAAATAAACAGAAAGCATGAGGATTTCTCACGGCCAAGAACACAGCTGTCAGTATGGGAATAAGGATAAATCTGTGAACAGAAAGGAACTAACAGTGCTGATGTGAATACACACTATGCAACATCAAAAACATATGGACAAATGTATACTAGTAGGTATGGTAGTTCATGTGTGTCTCTTCCAAAATTCAGATGCTGAAACTTATTGGCAATTGTGATGACGGCCTAAGATCAGCGTCTCAGGCTGGACAGATGCTAAGAGCATTGGCTGGTTTTGTAGAAGACCTGGGTTCAGTTTCCAGCAGCCACATCACAACTGTCTGGAACTCCACTTCCAGGGGATCCCATGACCCCTTCTGAAAGCTGAGCACACTGTACACACCTACACACAGGCAAACACTAATACACAGAAAAATACAATTTTAAAAAAGCAGCAGCGTCTTTATGAGGTAGTGAAGTCAAAACAGCTCCTTTAGAATGGGACGCGCTGTGCTCATTAAGGGACTTGACAGAGGGTGTGCACTCCTTGCCTGTGGCCTTCTGTCATATGAAGAACATCAACAAGACTAGCATCAGATACTGGTGTCTTCTCAGACGTCCAAGCCTCCAGAACTGTGAGACACTTCTGTTCTTTACACGTTACCCATTAGCACAGGATAAGACTATTTATGCACTCAAACGCATATATTTACGCACGTGCACACATTACATAACTTTGTCTACAAAATGGACCTGAGAGCAATAATGAAGTAACAACTGGCATACTTAACACCTGAGCTTTTGCTCCTAAACATTTTTAGTAAAAGGAAGTAGAGGTCCTTAGAGGAATGGATGAACAAGAGCTGAAAGACAAATAATACAAAAACCAGAACACTTCCTGTGCAGAAACTGTGACTCCAGTGGTATGACACTGAGAGGCAAAGCCACACAGACAGCAAGAAAGATCAGCAGCTGTCTTAGTACGTCTTCTGCTACTGCATCACAATACTTGAGACTATAAGTTATAAAAACCATCGTACAGTTCTCATGAACAGCCTTGCTAGTAAGACCCTTATTAATGGGGCTTCTTCAGGTCCTGAGGCAGTACAGAGCATATGGCTTCAAAGATGGCCCCACTCTAATGATCACTAACTCACTCGCCCAGTAATGTAAGAATCCATTAGTCCATGAACGAAATTAGTCCATTCATAAAGGCAGAGTCCTGCAGGTCAGTTAGTTCTCAAAGGACCCAACTCCAAATTCTATCAGGATCTTAGAAATTAAGTCCCTGTTACCTGAACTATCCTCTGGGTGTACCTAAACCAAAACTAGGACCTGTGGAAAGGGAAGGCTAAACAGGCAGAGCACAAAGGACACCCAACAGTGAACCTTTTCTAACTTCAACTCCATGGGGTACATGGCATCACCCCAAAAATCCCAAACAATGAACAACACCAAAAGTGAAATCTGGACCAGAGAGATGGCTCAGCAGTTAACAGCACTGGCTTCTTGCAGAAGAGCAGGGCTCAGTTCCCAGCACACACAGGGTAGCTCCTAACTATAATTCCAGTTCCAGGGATCTGATACTGTCTAACCTCTACCAGCACCATGCACACCTGGAATATATAGACATACATGCAGACACACCTTTGCGTGTGTATGTGTGCGCTGTGTATACTGACATCCAGTGCAAACTGGGCTTCTGGTGAGAACGCACCAATGATGTTTCATCGATTGCACCACCATCGGAATGCTGAGTTGTAGTGGACAAGCTGCTCTGTGAATACACACTGAAGGCACGGGGGACATTCTGTACTCTCCAATTTTACTACGATGCCAAAGTGTGCCAGGTATGTTGGTGAGTGTCTGTACTGGCTAGTTTTGTGTCAACTTGACACAGCTGGAGTTATCACAGAGAAAGGAGCTTCAGTTGAGGAAATGCCTCCATGAGATCCAGCTGTAAGGCATTTTCTCAGTTAGTGATCAAGGGGGAAAGGCCCCTTGTGGGTGGGACCATCTCTGGGCTGGTAGTCTTGGGTTCTATAAGAGAGCAGGCTGAGCAAGCCAGGGGAAGCAATTCAGTAAGTACCATCCCTCTATGGCCTCTGCATCAGCTCCTGCTTCCTGACCTGCTTGAGTTCCAGTCCTGACTTCCTTGGTGATGAACAGCAATGTGGAAGTGTAAGCCGAATAAACCCTTTCCTCCCCAACTTGCTTCTTGGTCATGATGTTTGTGCACGAATAGAAACCCTGACTAAGACAGTGTCTCTATCACAGTCCTTGGCATGCAGAGACAGGCAAATCTCAGTGAGTTTATACATACATACATACGCATGTAGTTTTGTTAAACTGCAGTCAAATAATAAACATTACATTTGGGGGCTTTCCTAAACTAATTCTGGAAAGAAACTTTTTCTAAGTAACAATTTTTAAAATACAAAATTCTCTGTTCTAATACCTATAAAGTTAAGAAAACACGCTTTCCCAAGTTCTAAGATTTGTAAGTAAGAGCTAACCTCTGTCGTCAAGTGCTACACATGTTACCTGTGCCCACCATATTGTGTCTGCCTGACACACGGGCTGACCCAGGACATCACCCTTCCTAAAGTGAGTGCACAGAGGAACTTGTGCAAGAAAGTCTTTATGAGAAGATGCACACTACATGTGGCAGTACACGCCTATAACCCAGACAACCAAGAAGCTGAGGCAGGAGGATAAGGAGTACAAGACCAGCCTCAGTTACACCGTGAGGGCCAGGCCAGCTGGTCTGCTTGAGACACTGTCTCAAAACAAACAAACAAGCACAGCGAAACAACAAACCCACCAGAGGCAGGGGATGTACAAACCTTTTCCATCCCGAGGCGGGGCTGCTTTTGCTTTATAACTATCCACCTGGGCCTTTGTATCTGTCTCCAAAGTGAGGCTGATCTGCACCTCGGCCTTGAACTTGGTGTATTTGTTACTCAGCAGCTGGTACCATTTGGGAGCCTGCACGACAAAGCAGAGAGCACAGAATGTTCACAGGGGAAGTACTCAGAATGTTCTTTGAGGTTTTCACTTTTCCCCAGCATATGGTGGCAGAGCTTTTAATCCCAGCACTAAGGAGGCAGAGGCAAGCAAGTCTCCGAGTTCCGAGTCAACCTGTGAGCTCCAGGATGCCCAAGGCTCCACAGTGATGCCCTGTCTCAGAGAACAACATAATTTCTTTTCACATTTTCTTCAAAAGAAATTAATATTGATTAGGAAGCCATCAACTACATTTCCCTTCAAGAACCATACTGAAGTGTTTAGACAGCCTTCTCTGTTCCCATTCCAACACTTTGTCAAGTAAATATCACAGGGGAGAAAACGATACACATCCATCTTCAGTCTTCTGTCTCCGATATCAGGCCATCCGTCAATGGCCAAAGCCTGTTATCGTCTGGTCCCTCAACTCCTCTGCTCAGTGCTTCTTTGTACTCTGCCTTGCTTATAACAACTAAGAAAATGAAAACATTATGACTTGTGGTGCTCTGAGTAGAAATGGCCCCCACAGGCTGATACATTTGAATGCTTAGTCACCAAGGAGTGGAACTGTTTGAAAGGATTAAAAGGATTCGAGTGTGATCTTATTGGAGTATGTGTGGCCTTGTTGGGAACAGGCGTGACCTTGTTAGAGGAAGCGTGCCGCGGGGATGGGCTCTGAGGTTTCAAAAGCCCATACCAAACCCAATCTCACTCTCTCAACCTGTGAAACAAGCAGCAGCTCTCAACTGCTTCTCTAGCACGGTGCCTGACGTGCTGACATGCCTGTGACCATGCTCCTCAACACAGCGATCATGAACGAAGCCTCTAAGACTGTAAACAAGCCCCCAGTTAAACATCTTCCTTTATAGAGTTGTCACAGTCTCTTCACAGCATTAGAACTGTGACAAGACACTACTAACAAATAGCATTAAATGTTACAGAAAAGGCCCTGTTCTGCATCATGACCCATTTACTGGGCAGACACTCACAACAAAGGCCTTCTTGGGTGTGGTAGCCTATACTACCTGACTACCCCAAAGACGGCACCCTCAGCATTTCCAGTGCCCAGACCAGCCAGAACACATGGCTCAAGCTAGGAAAAAGTGTGCCACGGGTGCAAGAACCAGTCAGCAGGGGTGCCATTTCACACCTATACATACATTTAAAAAAAAATTAATATAACTGGCACATGACTATCTGTGTGTAGCACTTTAAGTTGCTGAGGCAAGAGTACTGAAGTTCAAGGTTAACCTTGGTCCACATGCTTGTCCTTAAATGAGTTATTGTTGCCAACTACTATAAAAACCTTTAGGTCCTGTTTTAAAGAGCCTACTATAATATCTTAATGATATTATTATGGTAATATAAGAAATATAAGATTTATAAAAGCCTGAAAAACACATATCAATAAAAAGGAAAACATAAGGCAAACCTGTAATCTCGGCTACTTAGGAGGCAAGGCCTACAGGGGTAACTCAGAGTAAGAAGTAAGAACTACAGATACAGCTCAATATAGGACGCACGTCTAGCACAAAAGAGCCCTAAACTTCAACCCTGAGACCCAGGGCAGAGCCTGAAGCAACATCAATTGAAACCTACTCAATGTTTTTATCAGAACAAAAGACATTGTCTATTTTGGTACAATTTTGTTGGTGCTCTTTTGGGGGATGCGGGTGGGGTGGGTTGTTCAAGATAGGGTTTCTCTGTGTAGCTTTGGTTGTCCCAGAACTCACTCTGAAGACCAGGCTGGCCTCAGACTCACAGAGATCCACTTGCCTTTGATGCCCCGGGCTGGGATTAAGGGTGTACCACCACTGCCAGGCTCTGGTGTCTGGTCTGAGGAGCGAAGATGCCGAGGGGAGTGTGACAAGGCAGCCCAAGGCTTCTCAGTACTCACAGGCACAAGCCCAAACACCAGGGCCAGCCTGCTGCTCCTTCAAACTGTCTCTAAAAAAATATTTATTTTGGCTTGACACAAACTTTTAAATGTCAGATTTTAGGGGCTACTTTGCAGAAGGCCAGGTCTTAGTATGTATGCAGTCCAAGATGACCTCAAACTTGTAATCCCCCTGCCTCAGTCTCAAAAGTGCTGGAATGTATCAAGCTTCATAAGGAAGGTTAAGGAAAACAGCATCCTGAGCTGGAGTTAGTAGACACATCTGAGTAACACAGCTCCAAGGATACAGAGCTAGAAAGCAAGGGTACCAACCAGGGCATTGTGATAGCCACGGTAAGAAACTACAGTGGCTTAGAAGGGACAGCAGCTGGGAAAACGCAGAAAAGATCACAAGTTCACAAAGTCACTGCACCGATGGCTAAGGAGGGAGCAGAAGAGTGTCCAAGAGACTTCTGGACTTAGGACCTGGGAAACAGAGAGGGGCGAGGAAAGTTCACTGACCCGAGGGCCCCACTGCAGGAGGACAGCCTCTAAGAGAAGAGCCCAGCCTCTGCCGTGGGGGGCAGTTCCTTTTACACAGATCTGAGCTCCAGAGCAAGTTTCCTGGAGAAAGATGGCTCACAAGAACAAGTGAAAGGTTGGAATTTTCAAATCCAATGCAACTGAAGCTAGAGTCTACACTCACCTTGAGGCTGTGACTGGATACTCTGTTCTTTCGTATGGTATTTATTTAATCAACTATTTATCATCATAATAAACAAAGCCAAAAGGACCATACCTGCTTTGTTTCTTGAGCTGTTCTTAAGTCCAAAACAATGTAGCCTACGGTTTCCTTGGCAGAAGTCTGCGGGTCCAAGGCAAAGCACTGGAGTTTGATCGGCGTGCGCTGTAACCTGCAGTGATGTCCATAGGAAAGAGTGAGGCTTTCCCAGCTTAAGCCAGCTTTCTCCAAGCCGCAAGATAACTGTATCCTCCAGATTACACCCTTGCTGGGCCAGCTGTATCGACTCTGTATTTTCTAAATGATCCCTTACCTGGGAAGAACTATTACTTTTATCTATTTATCTGTATACCAACTAGGTCAACCAGGTTCTTCCTACACCACTGTGATAATTAATATCCAGTCCTCTGCAAGTCAGAAAGTATCATGTTTAGAATGACAAAAAAAAAATGATTTTTCTTATACAGTACTGTTCCATATAAAAGATACATATTTGCTTCCAGCTTTCTTTGTAGCTAAAAAAAAAAAAAGTAAACTTAATAATTAAATGTCACAAAATCTAACTACTAAGATTTAGTAATACAACACTTGGCAATGACCTGTACGATGACAGTGACTGGTACAGTGTGGTCTTTGGGGGAATCTGGGAACCCCTGTTCCAGCTCATGCAGAGCTGAATAGAGGCTGGCACCACTGAGCCAATGGAGTCACTATTTAACTCCACTTAGCACAAAATCCACTTAGGAATTCTTAGCTGTATTACATGGTGCTTAGACAATTACATCGCATAACAGAACTCAGCCTAAGCAAATATTCTGAAAGCCAGTAAAAAGACAAAACCTTAACATTCATTAAGAATAGACCTTCAAATAAATTTATGTTCTAATCCACCAATAAAAGCAATAAGGATTCTTGAATTTTGCTAATTTTCTGTTCTGATTTGATTTAGTACCATAGTGGTGTGGGAGTTTTGATGGTGGTAGGTTCTTTTCTTTTTTCTGAGACAGGGTTCTATGCAGCCCAAGCTAGCCTTGAACCCCACCTCCAAAGTACTGGGATCAGAGGCAAACCATATTATAATATGCTCAGATTTTAGAATTATATTTTTAATCATTTAATAAAAGTACTATTGTTCTTGATGTTTCTAGTCATGAAGTTCATTTAAAAATGTACAATTTAAATGAGGTGGGAAGCCTTGCCCATGTGGGTGGCTCCATGCCCAGGCAGGGTGTCCTGAATGTGTAAGAGCTTCGAGGGTAAGGTGAGCACAAGCATGTGTGCATCAATGCACCACTATGCACCCCACTGTGCGCCCCACTGTGCGCCCCGCTGCAGATGGAATGTGACTTACCGCCACAAGCTCCAAGCTCCTGCAACCCTCACTTCCCTACAACGATGTCGGTAGCCTGAATTGGGGACTAAGTTACCCTTTCTCCCTTAAGTTGCTTCATGAGGGTGCTTTATCACAACACAAAGTCAAACCAAGAAAGACCCTGTCTCAAGAGCAGAAATGCAAAAACACACAAAACAAAACACCCAACAAATGTGATTATCACTATAACCAGAAGGTTATAAAACATAAAAAGCTATGGGAAAGGACAAAGACGCTGCCACAGTGCGAGCAGCCTCACCGGTGCTGATGAAGGACTTTCCTGTCAATCTCCCAGGCTAGCTCAGTAGCAAATTCTGGCTGGTCAGTATGGTCGACAGGATCAGTAGCCAGCTGCTCCCCATCAAACTTTGCTTCCACCACGAGCAGATGCTTTGGACGTTTGGGGAAATGGCGACCTGGTGAAAGAATACACACACATACAGAAACCAAAGAGGATCATTTGTCGCATGTTTTAAATACTGAGGTCTGCTACAGGGAGCTGACCGGCGGACATGTTGCATAAACTATCTCTCAAATGCATCTACACTTACTTTCATAAACTGGAAGCTGTAATTTAGCAATTATTGCTTCTCCAGCACTATGTGACTATGAATCACTGCAGAGATTCATCGGGTTTAGGTGGGCCTGGAAGCCTGCATTTCTAACAGGTTATCAGGCCCTACAGCAAGAGTGCACCCACTCACTTGCTCACAGATCGGTACATTAAAAGGGAGATAAACAAATGGTAAAATAAATGGCTTCAAAAAGAATAAAACAGGTACTTGTCCTAAAAAGAAAACCATGGGCCTACGAGGGAGAAAATTTCAAAACTAGAAGAAAGTGAACAGAGAGTAAGAATCGCTAACCCTCTTGCACAGAGTCAATGACTGTGGCCTCCACTTTGCTGAGAGAAGGGAATTATAGCCACTATCAAATAAACATCTCACACACACAAAGTTCTTGGTTAGGAATTAAATGGGTAGAAAAGACCAAATTTGTCGAGTTGGAGGTGCACACAGACAACCCCAACACTTGTTAAGTAGAAGCCAAGAGCCTGGATGACGAGACCCCAGAACAAACCCTAAGCGGGGTCTGTGGGCAGCAGAAGCTGAAAAGGAACTGCACCGTGTGGAAAACAAGCCCTGCACCAAGACACACACGTGCCACCGCTGCGACCCAAACACCTACCACCCACAAGTCCCCCTGTGACAAACACAGGCTTCCCATCAAAGAGAAAGTAAAACCGGAGTGCCAAGGTAAGGGACAACATATTGCCAAGACTGTGCCAATGTGGTGCCTGGAAGATGGCCAAGGGAGAAGTCCATCACCGCCACCCAAACCAAGAGAGGCAACCGTCGCAGCGCCCAGTTCATCGTGAGAACTTCAACAATCAGTCACAAAAGCGATGCTCTGGTTTTAAGGAAGAAAGAAAAGAACCCCAACTGTAGCCTTAGGAGTGTTGGGTGAGGGACTAGAGACACGGGGAGAAGCAGGCTTGCTGCTCAAGCGTGAGGACTGGGGTTGGGAGGAACAAGCCAGGCAGCCTGTGACATAAATGCAGCTCCCAGAGCATCAGCTGAGAGACACCAGGATCACTGAGGGAGGCTGTCTCCAAGCTTCAGGGAGAACAGGTAGAGTGGTTGAGGAGGTGACCAAAGCTGGCTTCTGGTCTCTAAAGGCATGAACAGGTATGCACACACTCACACAGATACAAAAGTAAATAAATAAATCTAAAAATGCCCTTTAACAATGGCAGCCCGAGGCTCTTGCTTTAAACTCTGCGCTGGTTAGGGTTTTTTGTTTCTTTTTTTTTTTTTTTTTTTTTTTGCCAACTTGGCATAAGCTGGAGTCATCTAGGAAGAGGGACCCTCAATGGAGAAAATGCCTCCATCTGATTGGCTTGTAGGTAGGTAAGTCTGTGGGTCATTTACTTGATTAATGACAGTTGTGATGTGGGCTGTGCCACCGCTGGGCAGGCGGTCCTGTATCGTACAGAAGAAAGCAGGCTGAGGAAGCCATGGGAAGCAAACCAGTAAGCATCCTCCGTCCTCCAGGACTGCTCCAGTTCCTGCTCTGACTTCCCTCAACGATGACCTGGGAGTGGGATGCAGGATGAGATAACCCTTCCCTCCCCAGGCTGCCTTGCCTTTATCACAGCGAGGAGGCAGACAACAGAAACCTTGTGTGTCTATCCTGGAACCCAGTGCACAATGGTTCTGCCCCACGTAGAAATTCGGGTCCTTTCAATAAGAGACATTTCTAGGAATGTAGCTAAGAAATGCTAAGTAGCTCAGTGTAGCCAGAGTCCTGGGGATATAGGACACTTAAAGGGTGGGCAGATGTTCTTAACAGGAAGGGCCACGCTTACTCTAAGAGTGTAGTAACCCCTTTAGAACTCTGGAAAAATTAAAACAGTATCTATGGATGAGGAAGACGATTGCCAGGTAGTTGTGGGCAGCAGCTATTTCTGGAAAGGAAGGAAATGTTAGGAAAACAGACTGAGACCATTACTACAGGGCAGGGATAGTAAAGGTCTGAACCCAGGCAGGCAGTGGAGACCGTGTATGTAACAGCTAAAATAAAACCAACCCTCGGCGATCCTTTGGAAGGCAGGGAATCCTGGGTACCCAGGTTCAATGCAAACACCAGCAGGGCTGGGGAGAGGACCTGATGCCAGTTTTAGGTGTGTCTGTGGTGACAACCTAACCGACATCGCTGCCTCCTGGTTCTCTTTCCTGAGAACTCACAAACCAAACCCGAGTCAAGTTCCTTTCTCTAGGTGGGACTACAGCCACGGACACTTTCCTTAGAATAACACTCCGTGGCTTCCGAGGCCCTCCAAAGCCGATTCACTCTGGTTCGTTCTGACCAAGTACAATATTCCTAAATACTCACCTTCCTCTTGCGGCCTCGGTCCACCCACCGTGTTCACTCTCATTATCCTGGCGGATCTAGTCACCAGAAATGACTTTCTTCTACCCTTGTCTGTCTAGGGCTTAGGAAAGAAGCCACTTCCATCACTGCTCCTCCTGCCACACCCACGTTTATGGTCTGCATCACGTTAGCCCAACATAAGGTGTCTTGCACACTAATTTGTTCATCCCAAGTAAAACAGACCCCTATGTCACCGAGGACAGAAAATCACTACAATTTTTTTTTTTTCCACAGAGAAGGTCCCAGTTCTAAATTTAACAGCCTCTATCAACCAATTAAAAGTCAACGGATTGTTTCAGTCTTGCGGGGGTTTTGTTGATTTGGGTGTTTTGTTATTTGTTTGTTGGGGTGAGGGGTGCAGGAAATCACCAGCAGACCAGGTTGCCCTTGACCTCACAGAGATTATTAGCCTGCTCTGAGCCAAGTGCTGGGATTAAAGGCCCGAGCCGCCACCACTCCCTGCTCAATCCTGTATTTTTAAGCAGTAAAGAAACAATTATTATTGTCGCTATTGTTTAATGCCTTCTGGCCAATTTCTTATTCCAAACTCAGAAACTAATTTTACACTGTGTTTTTTTTTTTTTTTTCCCTTTCTTCCCTCTCCTCAAACACTATCAGACTTCTCCTGAGGGGAGAGGGGTTGAAGCAATCAATACCTGTGGCTAAACACTCAAGAATCCTCACACTGATAACCTGTTCCAGTTTATGAAACCCCTCTTTGCTGCCATCAGCTAACTAGGATAAATCGAGGCAACATTTGTTGAATGAGTCTGAGAGCAAAGCAGAGCTTCTTTTTCCACACCTTAAGTGCTTTTTGCAGCTAGACCATCCATCTGTCCAGCCTCTGTCATCTGACCCATTCCCAATTAGCTCTAAGATCCACATAGCTGCCATCTCCTCAGGAAACCGTTCCCCAAAAGAGGTGGTCATCCCAGCTTGACGCGCTGCCCACTTAACTTCCTCCCTAAGCTTCTAGACCCAGAGCCACCTGCCTTGCCAGGCCAGTGCCTGGCATTCAGTAAGTCCCCGATAAACAAATGTCACTCGCTCAACAAACACGCAAGGATCATTTAGTACACCTTAACCACGGTTAGCACCCGCGGTAGGCCATGGAGACATGTAAAGGGGACAGTCTCGGCAACAGATCCGGAATGGTACAAAGCTTGTATTAAAGTCAATGGCAAAGTTCTTACAAATGGCATTAGCGGGGACTGCGGAACAGAACTTGCTTTGCAGGCACTTTTAGCTCGGATATAAAAGCCATCGACAGGCTGCTTGTGATGGAGATCGGTTTTTTTCTACATTCTCTGGGGCTACGGCTAAGTCACGCTAAATATCACTTATCCCTAATAGCACTCACGTTCCCCGGAGAGATGTTTAAATCAATTGCCTAACAGACCTCGCTCCGTGCAACTGAAACAAGTCTTCGGGGACCACAAAAGCAGAGATGACAGGGTTCGTAAGGTTAACAAAGCCCCGGTTACACATTATTCTGCTGAAGCTCGGGAAGCAGCAGTTGCAAAAAAAATTTTTTTTAAACCCCGAGGCCGCTCACCTTCGAGGATGGATACGACGATGAGCAGTTGGTCGGACTTGGGGACCATGGTCGCGGCGGCAGGGTCTGCAGGAAAGAAGCCGAGTTGAGGTGCGCAGGCCGGCCCCGCTCCCCGGCCCGCCGCCCAGGCCCTAACCCAGCCCCGGCTCGGCGAATGCCGCTCCGCTGCCCGGCCCTGCCGCCCCACAAGCCCGCCAGCCCCGCACCTTTTTGCCGCCTGCTAAGCCGCTATTCAAACGCCCGGGCAGCCGCAGCGGACGCCGCCGCGCCCCGCTTCCGCCTAGCAACCAGGCCCGCAGGCCGAGAGCCCGGGGGAGGCTGGAGGACAAAGGGTGATAGAGACCAGGGCGGTCGGGGATAGAACGTCCATCAGCCGCCTTCACCTCCCGCCCTTTGACGCTCTTTCCAAGAGCCCCGGGGAGACGCGGCTGCATTAGCCCGCAGCGCCGCCTGCTGGTCGCAAGCGGAAAGGCAGGAGACTTGAACCACCACCCCCTCCCGGGTCACAGGCCGCGCAAGCGCACCAGTGCTCTAAACGCTTCCTGGTCCTGCGTAGTTTGGATCTTTAAAGAGTAGGAGGGCAGTGTGTTTTGAGCCTTATGCTCCGCTTTAATCTAAGAAATGAAACAATAGCGTTTTGTTTTTTTTTTTTTAATCCTAGCTCTCAGGCACCTGGCGTCAACATAACTGAATGCATTGTCACCAAAAATAATAAGAAGAAGAATGGCCAGAGTGTGAACTGTTCTTACTCAGCACTTCCCTGTTTGTCCTATGAAAACAAGTAGCGTCAATACGGTAGTTACTGTAACCGCTGGCGCTGACGTAATCTCTCCCAGATTAAGCTGTACCTTAGAAACACAAAGAGAGAGAGGAAAAACATTGTCACGTGGGTGAGAATATTTAAATAAGTAGTTTCTACGCAGACATATTAAATTTGCAAAATCAAGGCCAAAAGTTAAGGGGTGGGAGTGCCCTGAACCCACATTTCCCTTTCCGATTTCATGGGGGAGGGGGGGATTAGATGTATTTTGAAGCTTATCTAACTTAAAACCTAAAAAGTGAATCTGTTAGAGCCATCGTGGACTCTGTTAGCGTTAAAATTTGCAAGAATTCCTCCCGGAAAGTCAAAAGTAAAACACCATGACAGGTAATAGGGCGAAACAATAAAATAGCTGAAGAGAGATCTCACGAAGTAGTGGAGTAGGTGTGCCGACACCTGCTGCTTTCTTGCTCTGTAGACCTAGAAGATGTTTTGAGAGCAATTATAATTCAATCTCTGATCCCTGCTGCTATCTTCTGCACTGCTGTCTTTCTCTTCTTTGTCTACAAAAGAAAAGGATATTAAGACTGAGCTAGCTGGGTGTGGTGGCGCACACCTTTAATCCCAGCACACGGGAGGCAGAGGTAGGCAGATTTCTGAGTTCTGAGGCCAGCCTGGTCTACGAAGTGAGTTCCAGGACAGCCAGGGCTATACAGAGAAACACTGTCTCGAAAAAATTTCTTTGTGGAGGGTAGGTATCTAAAAGAAGAATCACAGCTGGCTTATGTGAAAAGCAGGTTTTTTCTTTCTAAGAGGTGTTATGTTAAATGTTATATATTTATCTTTTTACATGAATAATTAATCATATGGTTTAATCGCTACAAAAACTGACTTTTTTATAATTTATATATTTTTTATTTAAAACATACACTTATTTTCCTTTCGGATATCCACCAAAGCTGCAAACCCAGATTAGATTATCACTACATTCCAGAAAATAGTCACATCATTAAAAAAAAAAAAAAATCTGACGGTAGTGGTGGCGCACGCCGGTAGGATTTGCTGAAGGAGGCAGAGGCAGGTGGATTTCTGAGTTCGAGCCCAGCCTTGTCTACAAAGTGAGTTCCAGGACAGCCAGGACTACACAGAGAAACCCTGTCTCAAAAAAAAAAAAAAAAAAAAAAAAAAAATCTGTAAAATTAATCAAATGAAGGCAGGTGTGTGTGTGTGTGTGAGAGAGAGAGAGAGAGAGAGAGAGAGAGAGTGAAGAGATGGTTTTGAAGTTAATAGTACTTGATGCTCTTCCACAAGACTTGAGTTCAGTTCCTGGCACCCAGGCAGGCAACTCACAACTATCTGTAATTCCAGCGCCATGGAGTTCCAACAACCTCTCTGGCTTCCAAGGGCACATGAACACATGTGAAACACACACACACACACACAAATGTTTTTCTTGTAGTACATTTTTTGATCTAGCTCTCTTTTCAAAACATATTGCTGTGTGTGTGTGTGTGTGTGTGTGTGTGTGTGTGTGTGTGTGTGTGTGTGTTGTGGGGGCACACTTAGAGGTAACTTCTGGAAGTCAGTTCTGTCCTTCTATGTGGGATCCTCGGGATCAGACTCAGGTCAGGCGTGGCAGCAGGTGTCTTTACTGCAGTAGTGGTTTAGCTCTCTGCTACAGGGTTTCCTCCCTAAACCTCTTTTGTGAGGTCCCCTCACTGAAGTTGCTGAAAACTGACCAGCATCATTTGCACAGTTCCTTTATTTCTCACAGAGTGTACAAAATTAATGATATGGAAGTTGCCCTCTACAAATGGGCTGTAATTCCGTCATCATCTAAGTCCATGGTTCCATAATCTAATTCCCCTCTTGTTGTCTAACAGCAAGAGGCTCCGATTCTAGCATAAAGCATCACATATTAGTTTAAATTCCTCCGAGGAAATTCTATTACAGGCTTATGAAGTACCAATTACTGTAGCCAAATACATAAGAAAATGTTTATAGCATGTGTAAATTGTATCTATTAGACAATGGAAGATTCATCACAGTACCAGCATACAAAGTATACAGTGTGTCAGTCTGCTAGCTAATCGTATTAGGTAACTTTCTATTTCTATAAATTTCTGCAAACAAAAGGACATCTTGGTTCATAGCAAGCCCTTTTTTTCTATATCTATTTCACATTTTGAATAAACCCTACTTTGTAGTATTTTTCTGATTTATTTTCAACAACTTCTATAGCATACTACAGAAGAAATTATAAATTATATTAAAATTTCCTTTCTTCAGTCCATCTCCATGCATATAAACAGGCCCAGAGATATATATTTAATAAATCTAAAATGAAATCCCAGGACTAATAAAATTAACACCCTTATTGAATACCTGCTGTTTGTAAAAATGTGATAGCAATACCTGACCTTTAAGAACTGCTTAGAAAACCAGCCTCCATTTGGAAGAAGGAATGAGCTGGGTGTGGAGGCATGTCCCTTTGTCATACCAGCACTCAAGGGGCTGAGGCAGGAGGATTCCTGAAAATTCTAGGCCAACCTGGGCTGTACAGTGAGACCTTGACTCTAAATCAGAAAGACAACTGCTCCAAGGCTCAGGGCCTGTCACTGAAGAGAGAACAGGACGAGTGAGAACTAAAGAATAAAGTGTTGTGACATGTTGTGACAGCTGGGAGGACATGGCCATTAGACTTACTGCAGTTATAGTCACACACACACTAGACTTCCACCTGGTCAGGACAAGACCAGCCAGCATTCCAGCAGGCAACACTAGCTGGACTCAGTGGTCACAGGAAAAAGACAGACAGACAAAAGAAAGGCAGGGACCTGAAAGTAGGGAGGCAGATGTGTTGGGGAGTGTTTGGGCATTGAAAGAGAGAGTTCAAAGTGCGAACAAATACATTGTTTACATGTATAAAATTGTCAAAAATAACAATGTTCAAGAAAAAGAGGGAGAAAGGAGAAGAGAGGGAGAGTAGGTGGGGGAGGGGAGGGAGGAGAAAAAACACACCTAATTAATGGCAACACAAATAGCCCTTTAAACCCGATCCTTTATCAATAAATGGGACAATTAAATATGGCATCTTTAATCTCTTGAGAAAGGGTCACTAATGCCCATTTGAGACTGTAGAGCTCAAAAATCAGAAAGTCGGTGTGATGGTTTGTATATTCTTGGGCCAGGGAGTGGCACCATTTAGGGGTGTGGCCCTGTTGGAATAGGTGTGACCTGGTTGAAGTAGGTGTGTCACTGTGGGTGTGGGCATAAGATCTTCACCCTAGTTGCCTGGAAGTTAGTCTTCCACTAGCAGCCTATGGGTGAAGACATAGAACTCTCAGCTCCTCCTGCACCATGCCTGTCTGGATGCTGCCATGCTCCCACCTTGATAGTAATGGACTGAACCTCTGAAACTGTAAGCCAGCCCAAATTAAATGTTGTTTTTAATAAGACTTGCCTTGGTCATGGTGTCTGTTCACAGCAGTAAAACCCTAACTAATACAGTTGGGTATCAGGAATACCTGCGCTCCAAGTCACAAGACTTTCTAGCTTCGTGACTCTCCCAAGTAATTCTGGTCAGAGCCTCAGTTCTTCCATGAGCAATATAAGGTTAATTTAAGACACTGTTTCTCTGTGTAGCTGTGTCTGTCCTAGAACTTGATTTGTAGTCCAGGCTGAACTCCAACTGACAGCGACCCCACTGCCTCTGCCTGCAGAGCATTGAGGTCAAAGGCATGGGCCACACCACTACCCAGCTTAGGTTAATTGTACTTAGGTGGTTTTTTTTTCTTCCCTATGTATGAGTGTGTGGTATGTATCAGTGTATGCAAATCAATGTGTTGGGGCACATGTATACAAGTGCAAATGGACTTGTGTCCCTGAATTGGCTTTATAAACGAGCAGCTTGCTAAATTATTGGTCACTTTATCTATTGAGCCAGGGTCTCTAACTGACCCTGGGCTCACCAATTCTGGCTAGTCTAACCTGCCTGGCTTTTATATGTGTGTTCTGGAACTCTAAACATCAGTCCTCTTACTTTCGCAGCAACTGCTTTATCCACAAGGCCAGCTGCCATTCCCCCCCACACACAAGATTTTTATGAGGATTAAACAGCATCCTTTCTGGGAGGGGCCTGGGCATAATTAAAAATCTCTGAATGTGACAGGCTTTCATTTCAATATTAAAGGATCATTTGTTATAGAGTTATCTTCAGATCTCTCTCTCTTTCCAGGTTTACAAAGATAACCAAGTTCTTTATATTCTCTCAACTTGGCTTAGACCTATGTTCTTCGAGGGAATGTCACCTGCACCGTCTCACTCTCTGGCTTTTTATGAAGCCAGAGCATCTCAGTAAGTCAAAGCTGGAAAGAGTGGTGACTCAGCAGATCCCTGGACACAGACGGGACACCACAGCTGTGCAGGAGGTGGCTCTTCTCCCGCTGATTGTTGGCACAGGGTTGTTTATCACAGTCTTCCAGTTTTCACAAGAAGCGGGAATTAATAGATTCTTCCGTGAAACTATCCAAATCTTAAATGCTGGGATGAGATTCAGTGTGAAACAGCAACCACCACCACCACAACAACAACAACAAAATATGTGCTTTGTACAAGCAAGTTACCTCTAGCCCAAATTTCAAGAAGTGCATATCGTAATTTGCACCTCCAGAGGCAAAGGTAAGTGTAATCAGGAAGAGATTGCCTAAAACTGGGAAGCAAAGGGCGGAGTGTGTATGGTGTGGTGGAGATTAGCAATCAACTCCCTTGGTGGAGACTAACAGTCTATTCCCAGGTGGAACCCTAGAGATTGGCACAAAAAAGGGGAGACACAGATGTTTGCCTCAGTTTCACAGCCTCTGATTTGAGCCAGGATCGACAAATGCACTAGACTTCCAGGATCCAAGCAGGTTCAGGTGATTCGCATCTCCTTAGTGACCAGCAAGGCAAAACCTGGCAAGATTTCTCCCAGTACTTGCTCTGGATGAGAACGCAGCGTATAGTATAGTATCTATGGTAAACTCTGTTTCAAGGGCGGGGGAGAGCCAGTGATGACAGGGACCAACTTCCAGCTTAAGTGGAGTTTGGGTTGAACCTAAGGGCTGAGGGAAAGCAACATTTTTGTATGTTGTCCTTGTGGTGTCTGCTTTGTGGGTAATGTTGAGCGTGAAGGGGCTCTGAAACATCCTGTTTGTCGCAGTGGCTCTTTCGAGGGCAAGTGTAAAGGGAAGGGTGAGAGAAGGTGGTCTCTCACTCTGCAAAAGAAGACAGATCTAGGGAAAGTTCTGGAACTGTGACAAAGGGATAGAAAATGTAACCTCACGGCATAGGGTCGCTGCTCAGTTCGGAGAATACTTGCCAAGCCTGCAGGAAGTTTTGGGTTCTATCCTTATCAATGCATAACAATGGGCACACTCGGAGTTGCAGCACTCTGGAGGTAGAGGCTGAACGATCAGAAGTTCCAAGGCCAGCCTCTTTATGAAGTGAGTTTGAGTCAGCCTGGCCATACATGAAACTCTATTAAACAAACAAGCAAACAACACCAAGGAAGGAAAGAGAGGAAGAGGGGACGTTACTGAGATGCTATGGTTAGGAATCTTAAGGTAAATAAACATCTGACATGCAGTATAGTTGTGGGGTCGCGACCCCCAGGTTGAGAACCACTGCCTTAATCTGTGTCACTACATAAAGATAATTGTCAGGCAAGCCTGATAACCTGCAAGCTCCATCTCCAGAAACCATGTAAAGCTGGATGCAGAGAATCAACAAGTGATGTTGACCTCTGACAACTGCTTCGTGGCAGCTGGCTCCTATTACCTTGATGAAGAAATATAAACACAACAAAATACCGTCTCTTCAACAGATCCAAGTTAAAGGAACATTTTCTGCCTCGTTTTCCTGTAGACACCTTAACACTGTTGGCATACAATGCATTCCAAATCTGTGTTGAAAATGAACAAGTCGTTGTGTCACTAGCACAAGTGACAAGGAAATGTAATGGTGTTAGGTTCTGTGATGTGTTGACCCTGCTTGCTTTCCTTTTGATCCCCAAAGCCTAGAAAAGTTCTTGGTCTGCAGCATTTATGATATTTATTTAATAAATGAAAATAAGACACTTGAGGCTACAAACAGATTCTAACCTAACCTGACAAGATATATGAGCGTTATCTTCCATTGTGAGTTATCGAATCATAAACCATGTCTTAGTCTATGAATTTCTTTTTTAAAAAAAAGATTTATTTATTATATGTCTAAGAACACTGTAGTTGTCTTCAGACACATAAGAAGAGGATGTCAGATCTCATTATGGATGGTTGTGAGCCACCATGTGGTTGCTGGGATTCGAACTCAGGACCTTTTGAAGAGCAGTCAGTGCTCTTAACTGCTGAGCCATCTTTCCAGTCCTATGAGTTTCTTTAAGAAAGAAGGTCATAGTGCCAGTCTGCTACAGGCCAGTAGTAGGGTTTTTTTGTTAGCTCGTTTGGTTTGGTTTTTATTGGCTTTTTTTCACTTCAATGTTTTCAATTTAGACAGCAGTTTTCCAGAACATTCTCCTTCCTCTTCACTGAACCAACATAGAGCTACCAGGCATTGTAACATTCCCAAGAATTTCTTCAAATTTTAAATACTAAAGTCCACATAGTTGTCTATCTAGATAATCGGCCTCTGAACCAACACCAGGGATTTGAATCAATCTACCATATATCCATTTCCAGGAGCGTTCACTGGTAATTTTTGTTTTTAATTAAAGTAAGCATCTACGTTTTGGGAAAGCTGAGCAGAATTTTCAGGGCTCAAGTCTGCTCCCATTTACGAGTATTAAATGCTTTAACGAATGAGTCTCCGTGAACCCTCTCATAACCTCGTCCGATAGCTTACTGCTTCTGGGAGTAGAGCTTAGGGACACTCATTTTACACACGTGGTCAAGTTTCTCTCCTTGCCCTTTCCCTTGAAGTGTTTCTGTGCCGATCAATTAACTCTCCCCTTGTCCAACCTTTTCTCAGGAGTATGGGTCGTTTGGATACGAAAGGGTAGAGCTGCCTAGGGGCCGGTTTGTTCATTCTTTCTTTAACTTCAAATCCATTTGAGACAAGGAGAGTTGAATTTGATACCTGGTAACAAGGCAGTGTAGTTCAGCCCAGTGTTTCTCTCCTTGTTTCTCAGCCCAGTGTTTCTTTCCTCACCCAGCCCCTAAAGAAGTCAACCCTGGCTGTTTTCAAAGATAAGGACGTCCAGATACATTGTTTCTTTCAGTCAAAATTTCACTCACTGAGATTTTTTTTTTAACTGCACTTTTTTTTTTTTTCTCAATGGATTTGACTTTTGAAAGTAGAAAGCACAAATCATCTCATCTGGTTTGTTTAGACCTTAGGAGATACAACCTTCTGTTCTAAAAATCTCTACATGAAAAGAACAGAGCTAACTTAACAGACTTTGCCTTAATTCAAGAGCTCTCTCTTTTGGTGTAGTTAGTTCTTTTTCTCACTTTCTGGGTCAAGAAAATAGAAATCAATTTAAATCTCACTTATCAACACACTCAGCAGAGCATAGAGAGAGTCTTTCCTTTGTTTTCTTGGGCTATTATAATATGTAAAAATGGATAAGCCTGGCAAATTAAAACAGGTGGTGGAAGAGGGGGAGAGGCGAGTGGAAAAGACTTCATAGGGTACAAAAGAAACACTAGCCTTTTTATGGAAAGGAAATACAAACTCCACGTGTGTGTGCATGAAAGTCTTAAGATTTTTCTAGCAAACTGTAGCTCAGGTGTCCACAGTTATTTTAGCATCAACCAATTTAGATGTAACTTAAAAAAAAATTCTCCCTCCTTTACACTAAAGTACTGATCTCTTAGACTCAAAACAGATAATGAAACAAATTCACTTCAAAAAGGAATAGTTCTACACTTTCCTTTAACGGAACTCACCTTCATTTTCTCGTCCTTTTCTTTGGCGGGGTAGGGGGTGGGGGTGGGAGTGATTCGGAGCTGGGTGCAGCCCAAAGTGTCATCTTTAATTTCGTAGTTGTACTTCTACACTGGTACTTTTTTTATTAGTTTTATTTCTACGCTTGTATTTTTTATGATGATAACGTCAGTTTAATTATCTCTATCCATTTAAGAGAACAAACAATTTGACAACGAGCTGCCTTCAAAAGCACAGGGATGATTCTCCGCTTCCCCTCAGAGGAGCTCTTGCAATTTCTCTTACGTGTAATTCTTCAACTTGATGATGTAACACATGAATTATTCACCGAGGGATGTATTTTAATCACTTCTTATCAGCACTGATATTTTAAGAGCAGTGCCAAGGACATTACAGGCAAAAACAGACTCTGAGCACAAATCCCTTCCCTGAGCGTTAAGGTCTTTGGCACTGGTGATGGAGATGAGGTTTTCTTCTCTTTGACAGAAACTTTTAGAATGAAGAAATTCGGGTATAATCAGGAAGGGAGAAGCAGGAATATAGACTGAGTGCATTTGGGTGCTAGTGTGTATTTTCCCATAGGGATGTGGCTTAGTTGGTAGAGAGCTTACTTAGCATCTCAGAAGCTGTGGGTTCGATCCCCAGACCCTATACATTTTATGTGTGGTGATGCAATTTTATAAGCCTAGTA
Source organism: Mus musculus (assembly GCF_000001635.26). Classification (NCBI taxonomy): domain Eukaryota; kingdom Metazoa; phylum Chordata; class Mammalia; order Rodentia; family Muridae; genus Mus; species Mus musculus. The sequence continues at coordinate 53,753,656 of NC_000084.6, forward strand.
CATGAGAGGTGGAGGCAGCAGGATTAGGAGTTCAAGGTCATCCGCAGCTATCATTTCTTTTACCATGATGTTTATTTGAACATCTAGCAAAACACAACCAGATTCTAAATGTGATGATACTGTTTTACATTTAAAAACTCTATTTTAAAAGAACTCTATATTTAAAAAGAATAGAAAGTTAACTCTCTAATTCTCCCACAGAACAGCCAACCACTGTTCATGCAGTTAGACCAGTAAGCATAATTTTCCAATCGTGTATGAACCCACTCTTCCTATATATTTTTTAAAGTTTAATGCTCTTTCCAGAAATGGCATCTTCTTGTTTAAAATTACCATGAGTAGTTTTTCATAGACTAATAATTCCTGCTAAAACGTTCACAGTTGCACAAATAGGTTATTTAACCAATTTTGAGGATAAGGCAAACTCTCCAAAACAAACAAATCCTAGCATCCTAGTGGGGCTTCCTGGGCTCTACACACAGCATCAACTAAGGAATCTAGAGAAGGAAGGAGTGAAAAAGGCCAAGTGTAAAGAAAGAGAAAACAAACACGGGGGATGCACTGGCTGGCTCTGTGTGTCAACTTGACACAGCTGGAGCTATCACAGAGAAAGGAGCTTCAGTTGGGGAAGTGCCTCCATGAGGGCATTTTCTCAATTAGTTAGTGATCAAGGGGAGAGGGCCCATTGTGGGTGGGACCATCTCTGGGCTGGTTGTCTTGGTTCTATAAGAGAGCAGGCTGAGCAAGCCAGGGGAAGCAAGCCAGTAAGTAACATCCCTCCATGGCCTCTGCATCAGCTCCTGCTTCCTGACCTGCTTGAATTCCAGTCCTGACTTTCTTTAGTGATGAAGAGCAGCGTGGAAATATAAGCTGAATAAATAAACCCTTTCCTCCCCAACTTGCTTCTTGGTCATGAAGTTTTGTGCAGGAATAGAAACCCTGACTAAGACAAGAAAGAATTATGAGTAAGGCAGGGGATTTTCTGGGTTTTGGGATATAAGGAAGCAACATTGCTCGTCCGTAGTGGTCTGCATCAAACGGTGTTCACGCTCATTTTTTGGACAAGGACTTTCCTTACGTTAGGACTGAAATCAGAGGTGGAAGTTCTCAGTGAGCCGCTGTCTAAGAGTGAGTTCTTGTTTACATCGTCCTTGTGTGACAGTGTTTGGAAGCATTCAAGCAGAATATATATGCTTTCATACTGTTCCTCAAGGCCCCAGTGGAGGCAGCAATTAAATCACCAATCACCCTGAGAGAGGTAAGCCATGGCCCCTGGAGATGAGAGCAGAGCATAATACCGAGAGGGGAGGGACAAGTGTTATCACTTTAAGGAACATCCCTTAGAGAAACAGGGTTTGCCTGATTGCACCACACACTAGGGCAGCTTTCCATGACTTCAGATCCCCAACTGATGACCTCTTCTTGCGTTTGCCCTGTTGTCACACCGATTTTCTTTGTAAACAGTATTGCTTTGTTTTGCGGTTTCAGCTGGGGAAAAAAAAAAAAAAAGGTATCACTTGCCTCAAATGAAAATACAAGATGACTTTGTGAATTCAACGGGAATTAAGTACACAGAGAAAAAAAAAAAACACTCGGGATGAAGCGGTTAAGAGCACCAGCGGCTTTTGTGGAAGGGCTGGATCCAAGTCCCCCCAACCACAAGCAACTCTCAGCCGGTTGTTAACTCCAGTTCCAAGGGATCCAACGCCCTCTACTGACTTCTGTGTGTACTGCAAGCACAGGGCACGGAGACCAATGCAGAAGACACAGTTCAGACTATACGTACAAATAATAAATGTTTAAAAAAAAATGAGTCAAACCTAAATGCTGTTGCTTGTCAAAGGCTCCTGAGCCTGAAGCCAGAGTTCCATTTGTTTTAGAAAGAGAAATAATGGTCCTGGGCTGCGTAAGGAGAAATTAACAAAGGTTAAAAAGCGTTACCAAAAAAAAAAAAAAAACAAACCAACCAACCAAACAAAAAAAAAAAACCCAGGCTGTCATGTCAGTCCAAGGACATCCCCAGAACTGCAAGGAAATTAAATCACTTTTACTATGTGAGTCACTGTTATTTATATCACCTAACGTCCTGCCCAGGGGCCCACACCCGTCTCCAGCAAACACTGTGCTGCTCCTGGATGCCGCTCTAGGTAAAAGGAGAGTGGCCTCTGGTGCGGCCCTGAGCCAGCTGTGAGAACGACTGCGGAACGGAAGCATTATCCTCCATATTCTGTACCTGCACGCCATGCTGGTCAGGGTATGCCCTGTGCTCACGAACTCTCCTGTGGTGGACTGGATCATGTAGCTCAAACTGGTTTGGTTTGGTTTTGTGAGAGGTGGAAGGGTGTTGAGACAAACTCTTATCTTTTTATGTGGCAGAGGATAATCCTGAATTCCTCATCCTCCTGTCGGAACTTACTATGTGCTGGCATTTCGACCTTGACTCAACACGCCCAGACAAAAGGCTTATACTGAATTCTGTTTGTTTGTTTGTTTGTTTGTTTTAGTGATTTTTATTTTTTATTTTAGTTTTGTGTTTGTTTGAGTCAGGGTTTCTCTGTGCAATAGCTCTGGCTGTCCTGAAACTTCTTTTGTAGACCAGTCTGACTTTGAACTCAGAGATCCACCTGCTTCTGCCTCCAGAGTGCTGGGATTAAAAGGGTGTGCCAGCACTGCCCAGCTACACGGAAGTCTTAATCTCCAGTAGCCAGGCCCATAAGAATCGAAATGGACTTTGAGGAGAATGTATACTTGTTGGGGTGAGCCCTGACTCCGGGTTACCGGTGTTCTGAGCGTAGGCTACAGACATACATACAGAAAGAAGTCCATGCGAAGATGCAGGAATCAGATACAATCTATAGACCAAGAAGAGGCATCTTAGAAGAAAGCAGGTCAGCTCACAGCATCATCATGGTCTTCAGCCTTGAAAATTGTGAGAAGATCATTTCTGTTTAAACAGCTCAGTCTGGGCCTCTCGGGCAAATCAACATATTTGCCGAATGGGACAAATTCAGAAGACACTTCCCCTGTCCCCAATCAGCTTGCTTCTTGAAATATTACAGAGAAAACTGAAGCTCGGAACCCATGCAGACATAATTTATGTGTGGATCTATGGTGAAGAACATGTGTCGGGCTCCAAGTGGAAATTACATATGAAGAGTCACATCCTGGATACAGTCGAGGCAGGTGCTTAAGTCCAGTGGCACAAGCTGCCCTCTGCATCACTGGTGTCACGGAGAATGTGCCTCAGTGAGAGATAACCCTAGGTTAGAAGTGGAACGGTAGATCTCATAGATCGTGTTCTCAGAGGTACCTTGTCACAAGAGGCAACTAGAGCTTAGTCAAAAGTGATACAGGGCTAAAGAGATGGCTCAGTGGTTAAGAGTAGTAGCTGTCCCTTCGAGAGGAGCCAGGTTCAATTCCCAGCATCCACATGGCAGCTCACAACCATCTGTAACACCAGTTCCACAGGATTTAGTGCCCTCTTTTGGTCTTCACCTCCTTTTTTTGAAAAAAAAAAAAAAAGATTTATTTATTTACTTTATGTATGTGTGTACACTGTTGCTCTCTTCAGACACACCAGAAGAGGGCATCGGATCTCATTACAGGTAGTTGTGAGCCACCATCTGTTTGATGGGAATTGAACTCAGGACCTCTGGAAGAACAGTCAGTGCTCTTAATTGCTGAGCCATCTCTGCAGCCCAAGGCCACACCTCCTAATAGTGCCACACCCTGGGCCAAGCATATACAAGCCATCACACCAATGCCCTCTTCTGACCACCATACGCATCAGGTATACACATGGTATAAGCAATATATGCAAGTAAAACATCTGTGCACATAAAATACAAATACAATCTTTTTTAAAATGTTGCTCCCATCAAGCCATAAAATCAACTAAATTGATAACCATCTGTGAAACCCAGGGTACAGATACCTGCCTGCTTCTGTTACCTGAGCCCCTTGAAAATGATACAAGGTGGAGTAGATCATCAGAGTCACTAATATATGAACTAAAGAGTGCGATGGCACCATGAGATTAGTCAACTGTCTTTGTTAACAGTCTCAACTCCTAAACCCACCTGAGAATGTACTCCTACAGAGACCTCCTGTGGAGACTAGCTAACCTCTTCCACACACACACCAACCCTCATCCCAGGGCTTTCTGTGTTTTGAATGAGAGCCTTAAGCCCACACAAACTCTTCTGCACATTGCCTTGGCCATGGTGTTCCAACACACCAGTTTTTACATGGGTATTGGGGATTCAAACTTAGGTCCTAGGCGTGCACAGAAAATATATTACTTACTGGACCATCTCCCAGACCGATGAAACTTTATACTAAGGCTACTTTACTGATGAAAAACTGAGACATAAGAAATCTAAATAACCTTAAGCCCCTAGCTTGTATCCATTACTCCTCGTGTACTTCTTGAGCCAGTCCTACAGGCCACACACACTATTACATGCTGAGAGAAACAAAGCCAAGTGCAGAACACGTAACCCCAGGAGGCCAGGTTCTCAGGATTGAGCCCTGCTGGACCGGGGGCCACCCCCTATTCCCACTTAAAAAGAAACCGAGCATCAGAGCACATTTGGAAATACTTAGGATGTTACACGATACTTTCTATAATATCCACTGCTTGTTTTTAAATTTCAGTCTTCAAATTCAGTGCAACTATTTTATACATAATTATAAATAGAAGATCAACCCAGAGAATCAGTAAAATCAGTTACTACAGCATTATATATATATTGAGAGAGAGATAGAGATAGATAGTGAGCATATATTTTAAAAAATATACTCTTATTGAACAGATATTATTCAAGGTAGCAGGATAAAGGACATTAATACAGATTATTACATATATGTCAAATGATGACTGACCTCTAAGTATCTAAATAAGATGCTTTTGTAAATAAAAGTGTATGTGGAGTGGCTAAGGAGATGGCTTAATGGTTAGAAGCTTGTAGTTCTCTTAAACGGGACCCAAGCACACACTCAAATCACTTGGCTCACAAGTACCTGTAATTCCAGACCCAAAGGATTCAGCACTCCCAGCCCCAGTGGCACCTTTATTCACATACATATATCCACAACTTAAAGTAATAAAAATACTTTAAAGGTATATGTTGTATATCTTCTATTGGTGTTGTTTTAGACAAGATCTCACTATATAGCCCTAGCTATGTAGCCCTAGAACTCCCTGTGTAGACCAGGCTGGTCTCTCACTCACAGTATTCCATCTGCCTTTGCCCCCCATGTGCCAAGATTAATGGCTTGGGCCGCTACGCCTGCCATGTAAATCATTTGGACACCTGCACTTGGAAGCAAACATCTAAGCAAGTGCATAGGAGCATAGGTATCTTTTAATTATGGTCCAAGGTTGTGATTAATAAAAAATAAAGACTGGCAAAACTTGCAGCATGGGTTCAGATCTGTGCATATGCAATAGCACCAACCATCTTTCTATGATGAGTGCTATTTTTTTATAGGAAAAACAAAGATCTTTTAAAAATAATGCACTGTTGCCTAACATCACAAAATGGTCTGTTTTAATTTTCTAGGCAGACTCTAGCTTAGTAGCCCAACTGACCTCAAGCTTGCGATTCTCCTGCCTCAGCATCCTAGGGTAATGCTAGGATTACAGACATGTGTTCCCATGCATGGCTTCTAGGTTTGATGACTTACAAGGTTTAGGGTTAAAAGTTACATTCAGTCATACAGGGGATATACACATATATGTATGTGTACTCGGTACATGTGAAGTGGACTCTCTTGACAGCAGATTCTCTATACTCTATGATAGTGAGCAAACGTGCCTTTATTTTCAGTTTAGCCATATTTTCCGGAATTTAAGAGAATTTACAAAACTTCAAGGCACCTATTTTTGTTCCTAACAAACTGTGTCACCCGCACTTGATACTGTTAGCCCATTTTTCTGAAGCCTTGCAATAGGTATTCATTGAGGGGATACAAGAAAATATCCAAAGGCCCTGCCCCGAAAGGCGTTGACTACAGTTAGCAAGGAAAGCAACTTCACAAATAAGTAGTAGGTGTATAAGCAAACTAGGGTTTTATAGACTAAATAAGTGACGTTGTAATTCTGTTCTTATACAAAGGGTTCACACCATTCGCTCTCTTTCTGTAAGAGTTAAAAGACTAAGAAGAACCCTAACTTCCTTAGAACTTGATCTTGGCTAATGACCCCATACCTTTTCAGGAACAGAGTATTATTGAGAGTAGCTCATCATAGAGCACTTGCTTAGCATGGGCTGGGCCCTGGATTCAAAATTCCTAGTACTGCAAAACAAACAAAGGAACACATTACCATCTCACCAACATACACACCAAGTCAGAAGGGAGGCTGGAGGAGAGCCCAAGTAAACACTACAGTGTTCACCTCCATTTTACAGTTCAGAAAGGCTGAGTGTGCTTCAGGTCTGTTTCTGTGATTCGGAATCCAAACCTAACTCTCTAGTGATTGTTTCTCTTCTTTATTCCTTTCTTTCTCTCTTCCTTCCTTCCTTCCTTCCTTCCTTCCTTCCTTCCTTCCTTCCTTCCTCTCTCTCTATATTTCTTTCAATATTTATTTATTTTATGTATGTGAGTATATTGTCAGTGTCTTAGACATACCAGAAGAGGACATTGAATCCCTTTACAGATGGTTGTGAGCCACCAGGTAGTTGCTGGGATTTGAACTCAGGACCTCTGGAAGAGTGGTCAGTGCTGTTAACCTCTGAGCCATCTCTCCAGTCTCAGTGATTGTTTCACTTAACAAGAAATGTATATTTATGGCTGAGGCTGTAGGTCAAGGGTAGAAAACTTGACTTTTACAAATGAGATCAGAGGTTCAATCCCAAATCCTACCTTAAGGACATGTGCATTTATTTAGTTCATCTTCAATGGATTAAAAAAAATTTATGTATTTGAAATAAATCACCATAAAAGTTAACCAGACATATACATTTATACATACACATATAATACACATTTATGAAATACATATATGTGTATGCAAATGTATACACATACATCTGTCACAGAGTTTCATCTTCTATGTTTTTATTCTTCTCAATCAAATAGGAAGAAAGGAACCCACTTTTTTCCAGGTTCTGGGACAATTGGTGGGGCTCTCCTCAGCGTCTCTGCTAAATACTTTAGAATGGATGCAATAAAGCAAACCCTGGATGAGTCTGTGTCTGAATTCGTGAGTTCTGCAGGAAACAAAGGCAAAGCATTCATTTAGGAAGGCTGGATCTCCCAGCCCGACAGGGAGAACCTAATTAAAGTGTAAGTGGGGGTGCAGGTGGCTCGATGGTTCCCATGAAGGCCTGTACAGATGTGCTGATTTACTTCTGAGTTCCCAGTCTCTCCTGTAAGGGAAACAGACAACAAGCTGTCTTCTATCATCTTAGAATAGAAAATGACGTGGGAAGAACAGTGCACAAGGACCATGACCTGTGTGCACATATAAGTCACTTCGTTCTCACTGCCAGTAAAAACCACATCTATCAATAGTGACAATTAAAAATCATCACTAACTAGGCCTTGTGTCGTGGCACTTGCCTTTAATCCCAGCCCTCAGGTGACCAAGGCAAGAGGGTCTCTGTGAATTCCAGCCCAGACTGGTATACATAACAAATTCAAGGCCAGCCAGGGCTGCACAGTGAGAGCGTGTCTAAACATAAAATAAAAAGAATGAAGTTGCCGGGCGTGGTGGCGCACACCTTTAATCCCAGCACTCGGGAGGCAGAGGCAGGCGGATTTCTGAGTTTGAGGCCAGCCTGGTCTACAGAGTGAGTTCCAGAACAGCCAGGGCTACACAGAGAAACCCTGTCTCGAAAACCCAATAAATAAATAAATAAATAAATAAATAAATAAAATGAAGTTAATCATTTTTATAACAATCATCCAAAATTTGTTTTGTGACTAGAAAGCAAAACCTTCGGGGTCATTCTATCCTAGAAATATTCATCTTCTTCCCCAACAGAACTTTAGTAACCTACCGGCACATTCAGGAATTAAGGTTTACATAGTGATCAGGGGGGCTGCATAGTGAAACTAAGACAAAAACCAAATGAAAAAGAAAGGAAAGAAAACTGTTATCTAATAGAAAGGTGGTCAAAATGGTTAATGAGCAAAGGAAAATGTGTTTAATACTTAAAGAGATGTAAAGGCAGAGCTGACAATACAGCTTTTCACCTGTGGTTTTCTTGTTTGAGATGGAATGGGGAAGAGTCTCTTTATGTGGCTTAGACTGGCCTTGAACTCACAGAGATCCTCCTTCTTCAGCCCCCTACATGCTGGAGTGACATGCATGTGACTTACGTGTCCCGCACAGCTAAGCATGCTTGGTATTATGCTTACCTAAAAAGCACAAACTCTGTAGGAAGAGAAGATTAGTAAAAACATTTTGGCAGAATAAATTCTCCAGAATAGTTTATTGGTATATAACCATTGCACATCGAACCAGGAAATTAGAAAAAAATCTAACTGTTGTTCATTATAGGAGTTACAAATAGTTTATGGTAGAACCATTCGATAGAATAACATACTGTCATTACAAGTTATATTTGGAGTTAGTATTTGACAGAGAAGTGTGTATAGATATAACACAGGTTTTTAAACACAGCTTATGCTAAAACACATATAATATTATAATTCTCTGAACCTAGCAGTTAAAGAGATGCCAGGAAGCGTGTTACCATGTTATTTGTAAAACTATCTCTTTGCTGTAAAATTTGAGGGAGGTTTAAAGATAATATTTGTAATATTCTTTTGCCTTGTTTAGAATGATAATATGTTTTCCAGGAAGAATGAAAGGTCATTGATCAGCTCTTCATTTTAAAGTAAAATCTCCATTTCTTCCGGACAATAGAACTCTCCTAAAAGCTGGGAAACACCTGAGCTCCTTGACTGTCTAAAGAAAACATACGGATTATAATTACCCAGTATTTTTAGCAAGCCCACGTGAGTGTTTGTGTTTGAAGCTTTGTTGGAGAGTCACCAGTTGAACAGGTGTGCTGGGCGGGGTGGACCATCTGCTTCTCTCTCTGGAGATGTTTTTTTGTTTTTTGTTTTTTGTTTTTTGTTTTTAAAGGGCTGAAAAGGATTTTAAAATTTCAACCCTCACTGACTGAAAGGCAGGAGAAGAAAATTAATACCTGCCCTATGGTCTAGTACCACCCTTGGTTGTTATTTTCGGTAGACTCCTTAGAAACTCCCAACAACAGTGCACAAAGCATTGGAATTCCACGCTGTGACTCAGGCTAGTTTCAAAGCATAAAGTGTCCTTTTGCAAAGGAAGTTAATTAGTATCTGAGGTTAAGGTGGAAACAGCTGTAAACATTGTGTTCAGCAATTTAGACTTGACTTTAGCTTTGCTTTGTGCAAGAATGTTTTAAGGGCTCTTTTGAGTTGAAGAAACCATTCTTGCTTCTCCCTCTTTTTATCTGGTTGCTTGCAACAGGGTCTCCTGTAGCCCAAGAAGACCTGGAGTTCCTGCTTCTATCTCCTGAGTCTTAGGATAATAGCCTGCGCCACCATGGCCAGCACTAAGTGATTTATTAATCTCTTCAACGTGAAGAGAAAATTATATTTGAGTGTCTAAGTAGGTAAGATGCTTCAAAAACTGCTATTTTTGCTCTTTAAAGTCAGAATAGTTCAAAAGGAAGGGGGAAAAAAAAAGGGAAGGAATAAAGGTGGGAAGGCCGTCGGTGGGGTGTGGCCTCTTTTGAAGGTACCCTGGCACTTTCTTTCAAACCTGAATACAATCAGGACACCATGCTTGACTCTATGATACTCCTTCTTGTTTTGTTTGTTTGTTTGTTTGGCTGGTTGATTTTGTTTATGAGATAGGGTTTCTCTGTGTAGCCCTGGCTGTCCTAGAACTCACTCTGCAGACCAGCCTGGCCTCAGCCTCACAGAGATCCACTTGCCTCTGCCTCCCAAGTCTGGGATTAAAGGCATACACTGCTGGCATTGCCACAGCCACAGCCACCACCACAATCACTACCAGCACCACCTGGTGTATGGTTTTAAAAATCTGTATTGAGAACTTACATCCAAGCAAAACCTTCCTTCTATATGAATGGTGATGACAGCTTTACCCAGAGTTGCTAAAACGTGGGGACACCAAAGTGTCCCTCAACAGGTGACTGAGTGCATAAACCAACTCTGGCATAGCCCACCAGGGACATAGCAAGTTTGAAAAGACTTGAGGGAACCTTAAATCTTATCACTTAAATTTGTATCTTCAGTGCACATTCGAGAAGGCTACAGTGAAAGGGTCTATGGCCACCAGGGTTTGATGTAAGATGGCAGTTTACTCTTCATTGTCAGCTTCACGGACTCTAGAATCACCATGGAACTACACCTGTAAGTATGCCTATAGGGATATTTCTAGAAAGATGTGACTAGCATGATGGAAAGGCCTATACGAAGTGTCAGGACACCACCCATGGCTGGGGAATTCTGTGCAGAGGTCCAGAGTTCACTTCTTCCTGTCTCCTGATTGGAGACCCAAGGTGACCATCTCTCTGCCTCCCACTCCTGCCTCCGTGCCTTCTCTGAACAATAATAGACAGCATCTCTTCTGAAGCTGAACTAAAATCAACCGTTCCTTCTTTTTTTTTTTTTTTTTGATTTATTTATTTATTATATGTAAGTACACTGTAGCTGTCTTCAGACGCACCAGAAGAGGGCATCAGATCTCATTACGGATGGTTGTGAGCCACCATGTGGTTGCTGGGATTTGAACTTCGGACCTTTGGAAGAGCAGTCGGGTGCTCTTACCCACTGAGCCATCTCACCAGCCCCCGAACCGTTCCTTCTTTAAGATGTTTTTGTTGGGTATTTTGTCCTGGTAACAAGAAGGAATAATCAACAGAGGTAGATAAGGGAGCAAACGCACACCAGCACACTCAATGTTTAGTGCTATGAAACACTTTTATGTGAGATGGTATTAGGAAGTTGTCAAGACCAGAGCTGTGCCACACAAACTCTACTTCTGAATATAAACTCTGACGTTTAGCTACCAATGCATTGGGACTGACTCAAACACATCAGGCTAAGCCAGACATTAAAAATAGGGAAAACTCCAGGAGGTCAGAGGAGGGAGCAGGAGCAAGGAGGTATGTGAAATTTTGGTATTTTTCACTCAAATTTTCTATAAACTTCCAAACTACCCTATACGTTTGAGCTGATCAATAATCTTTATTTTAAATTTATTTTATGTGTGTGTGTGCTGGCTGGTTTTGTGTGTCAACTTGACACAAGCTGGAGTTATCACAGAGAAAGGAGCCTCCCTTTGGGAAATGCCTCCCTGAGATCCATCTGTAAGGCATTTTCTCAATTAGTGATCAAGGGTGGGAGGGTCCCTTGTGGGTGATACCATCTCTGGGCTGGTAGTCCTGGGTTGCTAAAAGAGCAAATTGAGAAAGCCAGGGGAAGCAAGCTAGTAAGTAACATCCCTCCATGGCCTCTGCATCAGCTCCTGCTTCCTGACCTGCTTGAGTTCCAGTCCTGACCTCCTTTGGTGATGAACCTCAATGTGAAAGTGTAAGCTGGATAAAACCTTTTCTCCCCAACTTGCTTCTTGGTCATGATGTTTGTGCAGGAATAGAAACCCTGACTAAGACAGGTGTGTGATGGTTTGTATATGCTTGGCCCAGGGAGTGGCTCTATTAGGAGGTGAGGCTTTGTTGGAGTAGCTGTGTCACTGTGACACACTTAAAGTGTGGGCTTTAAGACCCTCATCCTAGCCACCTGGGGGTCATCCTTTTTCTAGCAGCCTTCTGATGAAGATGTAGAACTCTAAGCTCCTCCTGCACCATCCCTGCCTGGATGATAATGGACTGAACCTCTGAACTTGTAAGCCAGCTCCAATTAAATGTTGTCCTTATAAGAGTTGCTTTGGTCATGGTGCCTGTTCACAGTAATTAAACCCTAACTAAGACAGGGTGTTTTGCCTATATGTATGTATGCACTAGGTGGATGCCTTGTGTACTGGGAGGCCAGAAGTGGATAATAGTATATGCTAATTAGAATAAAGACTGCCAGACCTGTCTTGCAATATACAGAACATGAGTGGTGGACTTGTGAATGACAATAGGTCTTTTCTTAGATGCATGAAAGTTTTAGTTTTAGTTTCACCTTGGAATGCAATAGAAAATTCTCATGTGAAACCACCCACCTTCTACTGTATAGCCATGTTGATCAATGAATATCTACAAAGTTACACCGGAGCTTTTGTGAACAAGACTCTGATATTCATGAGTTGCAAAACTCTTCTGAGACAGTTGTCCCAAACTCTGTGCAATCTCTCATTTTGGAAATGACAGCTTAATTATTTGTGACTTGTCATTATCATTCCCAAATAGACATTGGATGTTTATAAGAGAGACAAGTCTCAGTTCCCCTCTCTACAGTATGAAGAACAAACACATGACAGACATCCCAGGGTAACACTGGCTGCCCAGAAAACCCCTCGGATATCTCTTTTAAATACTGTGAGAACATCTTTGACTTGATTTCCATACAAATCAAACTCTTTTCAAAAGATAGGATTTGTGTGTGTGTGTGCATGTGAGTGTGTGTGGTGTTTATGTGATATGTGTGTGGTGTGTGTGTGTGAGATGTATTTGCATGTGAATGTGTGTGTGTGTGTGTGTGTGTGTGTGTGTGTTGTATTGAGACAGGGTCTCCTTATGTAGCCTTGACTGGCCTGGAATTCACTGTCTTCTCAGACTGGCTCAAAATCGAGTAACCCTCATACCCACATTTGTAAGATCATTATAGGTGTTCACTGCCATGCCCAGAGAGGGTTTTTTTTTTTTAAATTTTAACATTTATCTATGATAAAATATGTATAGCTTCCCAACAACCAGTTATAAGGACGGCAGAGAGTCACTATGTATACTCCATTCAGCTTTCTATAAAGATCAACATAGATATTTTTACCTAAAGCAACGTATTCAAGCTTTAGGCACTAGATGATGCTCGATTTATTCCCAGTTACGCATCAGATACTTTCTAATAATTTAATGGTCCTTTGGACTTCGCCTTACTCATCTAATGAGATTTACCTAATGCACTGTCTTTAGAAGGCAGGACATGTCCAAACACTTAATAGATTTCACGCCTTGAATTCCAGACTTAATAGACTTAGCTGGAGCCTTAGGAGTGGCTGGGCGATGGTACTGATGGGGCCTGGAGATACGCCTTAAGAACCCAAAGAGGAAAATCACAGCGCCCGTGGCTCATTTCATGTATTTAGCACGCAAGGCAAAATAACTCTGAACTCATCTGAGGCCAGAAACACAGCTGGTGAAACTAATCATTTTATTATCTCTGAATGTATGACAGAAAAAGCCTGGGAATAGCCAATTCTATTTCAGGTAAAAAAACAAAACAAAAACAAAACAGATTATGTGTAGAATGAAGTTAAATTACTGGAGAGCAGCCGTGAATGGCACACTGAAAATAACAGGGCTCCGTGTGGATCTGTGGAAACTCCGGAAATGAAACCCTCCAGTGTAAAATCTGTAGTTGCTCATCATTATCCAGAAGGACGTCCTTAATGATTGAACAGTCAACCTGGACTATGAGATAAAGTGGTCTGCCATGCACTTTGGATTAGGTCCCTTTCCTATGGCTATGACGAAATACAAAAAGCATCTGAAAGAGGGAAAGCTTAGTCTGGGTCTCAGTAAATGGAGGAAACATGGTTCATTAAGGGGAAGGCATGGCGACAGGGGTGGGAGGTCCTTGATACACCTTGGATCCGCTGTCGGAAAGCATCAAGTGGGATAGGAACAGGAACAGACTCTAAACCTCAAGGCCCACCCCCAGTGACCCACTTCCTTTGATGAGGCTCAACCTCGTGAAAGCCTTCTAACCTTCTCAAACAGTGCCAGCAACTGGGGACCAGCTGTTCAAACACAGAAGCCTAAGGCAGCGTTTCATATTCAAACTGTAGAGCATGCACCAGACTTGATGACCTTAATCACTTAATTCAGTTGCTTTGCATATATGACATGGTTCCTACCTGTCTCTCTAGGCAAACTTCTCATCTACTTGGAAATTGAATTTTTTTTTAATTGAAATGAAGAGAGCCAACAGCATGGACTCTGTATGAGTTTTCATATGAGTTTGATTTAGTCCCCTGAGCTGTGTCAACACTAAGGACCCAGAAGATGTACCTTTAATGGGTCTGCAGGTAGCAGGCAGTACCTCAGAAGGTTTATCATCATGGTAAAACAGACCACCCACGACTCTTCTCAGGTGAGGTATGGAGGTTTTTCAGTATTTCCCAGAATTTCAGAAAAGAGATCGTGTCGTTTTTCTGCCAGTCTCAAAACCTGAGCTTCTGAGATTTTGCTAGCTTACAAACTATGCTTCACAGAGTCAAATGGATGCTGGAAGAGAAGGAAAAACTCATGAAAGCCATTCATAGCAGTAGCATAGAGTACATAGAGTATTGCCTTTGGCTTGCCCAGCATTAACTGTCCTAGAGTAACATAAGTGCAGCCAGAAGATGGCCTAATGTGTGTTGATCCTGTTACTAGAAAAGAACCAGAGATAAACAAGCCAGTATTTTTATAATGGGCAGTAATCTTGCCTGCCCTTTGCCCTAGAGAATGGTTCTCTCTTTGTTGTTTCATGCACGTGCCTTCTCATTGCTCCAGAGGCTGCTATGAAGGCAATGAGTCAAACTGTACTTTGTTCTAAAAGACTCTTTCTCTCTTTTTCCCACATCTGCTTCCTATGCAAATATCCTTGAAAAGGTGCAGAGCAAAGAGAAATCGCAACAGGTGTAGAAATGTGAAAGATCAAGGAGGAAAATTGTCTCAGCTTTTCATATATTGCAACAGTTTCAGTCATAACATCAGTAATCGATTAGAAACTTGCACCTAGAAATCATGTTCTGTAGAGGAATTTAATCCAGCATCATGGCTGCTCTGGCAAAAAAAAAAGATATGCCACACACCAAACATCCCTCTGGCTGGGACACAGACAGGCCTTTAGTACACACCTTTAATCCTAAACACTGATATCTAACTGAGGAGCAGACAAAGTGAAAGATTTGACAGAATGAGTCAGAGATCGGAGACACCCAACGGTCACAAGAACAGACAGGAAAGAGTTGAGTTTAGTTAAGTTCTGAGCTGTTCAACTTAGGGAAGTTCCGTTTACGGAGTTAGGAGACACTTTTTTCTAAGCAGAGCAATGTAGTCAGAAGCCGAGAGAAGCCAATTTGAATCAGTCAGCTTGGAGAGGAGTTTGAGCCAGAACAGCTGAGTTGAACCAGCCATCCAGAGTTCAGAAAGATCTGGAAAGAGTGAGTTTTATTCAGCAGTAAGTCTCAGAGGCTGAAACATTCTAGGCCTAGGCTAGCAAATGAAGGCTGGAAGCTGAGGCCTTCATGGTCTTGCTGAAGATTAGATTGTATGGAAGCTAGAAGCTTCCAAGCCTGGAGATCGTTAGAGAGAAATGCTCTGGGTTCAGCCCAAGTCATGTATTCACACATCTTAGGCATAGCTCTCATTTCATCCTTCCTCCAAGGAAATAAAAGTGACATTTACATTTACAATATTCCTTTATGGTTTCAAGCATATAAAATAGAGTCTGTTGCTTTACTTCGACTTTACTAATTTACTTCAAAGTATACAAGGCTGGGCAACAGGCTCTAATTTATATGCATGAAACCATAAAGTTCAATTTGCTATAAGAATATATACGCATAGGGATTAGGAACTGAAAACAGTGGTCTAGCTCGGTTGCTATAGCTGAAGATAGTTGGTATTGGCTCAGTTAGTATAGAGCTTGCATAGCATCAGGAGCCCCAGGGCTTGTAGTTTTGTTTTATTTCATTCCAAGAAGCTCTGGGGATTAAACCTAGAGCCTTGGGCATACCAGGCAAGTGCTCTACCACTGAGTTACACCCCATCCCTAAGTCCTGGGTTCTATTCCTACTGCCACATAAAGCCGGAGATTGTGGTACAAGCTTGTCGTGATGGTTTGTATATATTTGGCCCAGGAAGTGGCACTCTTAGACGGTGTGGCCCTGTTGGAGTAGGTGTAGCCTTATTGGAGTAGGTGTGTCACTGTGGGTGTGAGCTTTAAGACCCTCATCCTAGCTGCCTGGAAGTCAGTATTCTACTAGCAGCCTTCAAATGAAGATATAGAACTCTCAGCTCCTCCTGCACCATGCCTGCCTGGAAGCTGCCGTGTTCACACCTGACGATGATGGACTGAATCTCTGAACCTGTAAACCAGCCCCAATTAAATGTTGTCCCTCTTAGACTTGCTTTGGTCATGGTGTCTGTTCACAACAATAAAACCCTAACTAAGACACTTGTAATCCCAGCACTCTGAAATTGGAGGCAGGAGGATCAGAAGTTCAAGGACACTCTCAGCTACATATGGAGTTCAAGGCCTGACCTACATGAGAGCCTGTCTATCCCATGAAAAAAAATGAATGTGTATATACATATACATTATGGATTCACAGAGTTTGTCCTTATAGTTCTGTTCTTTTCCATGCTCAGTTTTATAACAATCATTTACTTTCTGTTTTTCTTTTTCTTCCTCAGGATTGTTAGACATAGCCAGATTCTGATTTCAGTTCCACAAAACAGCTGGTTTTCAGTCTAGACTCACTTATGAAACTAAGACGTTGGGAAAGAGTAGTAACATGCTCTTGCCTCATTATCACCCCAGTGGCTACAGTTTGTGTCCCTTCTGTTTTCTGTAACTTTGTTTCTGTCATTCTACAAAAATACTTTTGATCGTAACCTGATAACGTGTACCAGACACAGTGTCTCCCAGGAGATCTGAGACTACAGCAAGAGAAAAGAGTCTCTATTGTCTGTTGACCCTAATTGGAACATACTGTGTTGTTCTCCTTTGTCAATGAGATGCAGACAAGATAATTTACTGTGTTTAATTTTTTAAAAAAAGGATTTGGCGTTTTATACAGAATAGAAAGTGGTTATCTCTTAAAAAAAATACAACAGGCAATGTTAAAGAAAAAAAAAAATCCATGTCTCATCTGGTTAAACTCTAAGGGAAAAAAATAAATATCATTTTTAATGTTTGCAACTGTGATTGTGGCAGATTTGTTTGATGTAAAAATTAGATTTGTAGAGACTGGAGCGCCCTTCTTGGAGTCAGGGGTTGTTTTATTACAGGCAGACTGCTCGCTGGAGATATAAACACTGCTTAGCTTCTTCAGAAGTTTATCATTATGAGGCTTGAAAGCTAGAACAAACTCTGGCTCATTGACAGCTTTGTCTCCTTCCACACAAGTTTCTGTTGACAGAGGAGGCCTACAAATTCATAATGAAAGATGTATTAGGGCTCATATCATTTTCATTGGCTGTCTCTCTGTCTTTTTCTGTCTCCCTGTCTTTAGTCTCTCCACCTCTGGGTCTGTCTTTCTATCTCTGTCCCTTTATCTCTCCATCTCTGTTTCTGCCTCTGTCTCTCCCTTTCTCTCTCTCCTCACCGAAAGGCTGTATCCCAGACTGGCATCAATGTCACTGTGTAGCAGAGGATGACCTTGAAGTCGTCTCTTAATCCTCCTGCCTCTACCTCCAGAGTGCTGGTACTCTAGTTGTGTAAATCTCAGCTCCCATTTTATGTGGAACTGGAAATCAAATCTCAAACTCCACGGCTACTAGGCAAGCACTTTACCAAGTGTGATGCTCTGAATGAACAGTTTTGCCCAGAGGTGAATGTGTTTGAACACTTGGTCCCCAGTTGGTGGTGCTATGTGTAGGGGTTATGGACCCTTTAGGAGGTGGACCCTTGCTGGAAGAATTACATCATTGAGGATGGGCTTTGAGAGCTTATAAGCCTACCCCACTTTCAGTTCTCTCTCTCTCTCTCCTTCCCTCCCTCCCTCCCTCCCTTCTTCCTTCCTTCCTCCCGTCCCCAACCCCCTCCCCTGCTTCATGCTTGCAGTCGATAGTATGATTTTCTGTTTCCTGACACTGCTGCCTAGTGTTATGTTGCCTCTGCCCCGATGGAGACTCCTGGGACTGTAAACCCTTTTTTACTGTGCATTGTCCTGGTCATGATATTTTATCACAACAACAAAAACTAACACACCAACTGAGCCGCATCTCTAACCATCCCATAGATTTTAAATCTCTTAAGTGCTATTGATTCATTCGCCAGGCTCCTGGGTTCCCCAGAACAAGAAAACCAATATACAAGAGCAATAGCAATAGCAATAAAACCCCGAGAAACATTTTCTCTGCGTTTTATGCTTCTCTCCATGATGATGCGTTAGTGTTTGATCAGAAGACTCTAGGATGCTGTCTGTTGTGGTGGTGGTCAGCAGCTGAGGGGCGCTGGGGGCTTCAACCTGAATTGGCTAACGTGACAGAGCTAGTTGGTGGTAGGCAGGACTCCAGGGCACACATCTTCCCTAAGTCATATTCTTCAGCATCTGCTCCCTGGCGGGCTGAGCGGACGCTTCATCTCTGCTGGAATGACCTTAACCCCGTTTCTATTTATGTCTGTAGTCTGGGTGAACCTGCTCTGGAAAAAATGAGCTAGCCTCAGGAATATGTCAAACCATTTTTATTAATGCTTAAAGGTCACTAGGGTACCATTTAGTAAGAGTTTTTATTTTAACTTAGAAGGGACTCAAGTATCCCAAAGTAATTTATATATCTTTAAGCGTATTGACTAGGACTGAGGAGCAGTGCGATGGTTTATCAGATAAAGATGCTTGCCACCCCGCCCAACAGCTTGAGTTTGAAAATACACACACACACACACACACATACACACACACACACACACACACACACACTCACATTTAAACCAGAACTGAGAGCATATGGTATAATAATTAAAAATACACAACTGGGCTGGCAAAATGGCTCAGTGGATAAGAGCACTGACTGCTCTTCCAAAGGTCTTGAGTTCAAATCCCAGCAACCACATGGTGGCTCACAACCATCCGTAATGAGATCTGATGCCCTCTTCTGGCGCGTCTGAAGACAGCTACAGTGTACTTACACATAATAATAAATAACTCTTTGGGCCGGAGAGAGCAGGGACTGAGCGAGCAGGGCCAACCAGAATGAGCAGAGGTCCTAAAATTCAATTCCCAACAACCACATGAAGGCTCACAACCATCTGTACAGCTACAGTGTACTGATATACATAAAATAAATATATAAATCTTTTTAAAAATAATTTAAAATATACAACTTTGTTTCCCATTCAAGAATTATTTAAAAATTTACATTTTTTAACTTGTTGAAAATTCATATTTTCTTCAAATATTCATCTTGATGACTATTCATGAGTCATAGATGGGCTGTATATTTATTCTTCTGTAGCTTTTATTTTTATTCACTAGCAGGAGCTTAAGAATACAGATAAGTCCAGTCATACCTGCTGTCCAAGGCCTGGAATACCAACTACCAGGAAAGCTAAGGAAGGAGAATGAAGAGTTCAAGGCCTGCCTGGCTCGCAGAGTGAGTTCAAGGCCTGCCTGGACAACTGAACCAGACTCTTTAGCTATTAAAAAAAAATGTAAAGGATTGGTGATAGAGAGCCATGGTGGAGTGCTTGCCTAGCATGTATGAGGTCCTGGGTTCATGCCTCTATGCCTAAATAAATAAATAAGTAAATAAATGAATAAAAGAAACACAATATTCCTTGACCTCGAGGTACTTGAAACCCCAGGAAAGAACCAAATGTAGAAACAGAAAGTCGTTTGGCTGGAAGGGAATAAAGTGAACAAACGAAGCCTAAGGAGTTAGTTTTAGGAAGGATGCTATGAAATTACTTCTATTGCAGCTTGTATAGAATCCGAGTATATGAGACAACCATGGCTGTTAATGCAAACCCACAGGAAGCAAATACAGCTTGCTGAGCTAGTAAGATGGCTCAGTGAGGAAAGGGGCTTGCTGCCAAGCCTGATGACTTGAGTTTGAATCCCCGATCCCACATAGTGGAATGGAAGAAGTGACTACTAGAAGCTGTCCTCTGACCTACTTCCACATCCACATTGTGGCATGCATGTGCATATATATACAACATATATATGTAAAGTAATATATATATATGTATATATATATGTATATATATATATATATATACACACACACACACATATATACATACACATATATACTTTTATATGTACATACACATATATAAAGCACATAAAATACATTATATATATCCACAAAAAAGTTATTTATCTTATGAAACAAACTATATCTAGAAATCTTTCAGTGATAGTTTATGGTACTATAGTCTTTCACTGGGATTTACAAAGAGCAGATGATGTTACAAAAGTCAAATAGGAAGTCTCAGCGAGGTTACTGGTGTCACAGCATAAGACAATTCAGTTAAGGAGTATGGAGTGGGGTCTGAGCCCAAACCACCCTGGGTGGGCAGGATTTGCGGTTTGACTTATACTTGCTCGGGGGCTTTAGGCAAATCATCATTTCTCTCCCCCCTCTGCCTTAGTTTTCTCATTAAAAATAAATGACAGTGTCCATCTCAGGATGACACAGGACAATAAAATGATCAGGCTTGCTATTTACGATCTAACATTATTGCGTGCAGGTTACTATCCATGGGACAACACTAGCTCGCTCCCATGAGAGCTGGTGCAGGGATTCTAGCTCCATTTAAAGCCTCAGCAGTCTGTTTCTGGGACTCCAGCTATGGTTTTCATAAGTCATCCCAACCCCGGCCCCATAGTCTCTCACTCTGGGTCTACGCTATCTCAGGGTACCTTGGACTCTACTATTGCTGGCCCTAATATCTAGATGCTTCCAAAACTGGATAGCCAGGGGTCTCACTGCACCAAAGCTATGGACCTTTCCATACAGAAGAAGGGAGACTCATATTCCTCTCCCTTCTGGATATCTGTCTTATGAACATTCACCGTTAAGTCCCATCTCGTCCTCTTTAATGCTTGGGACTCTGGCTCACCAACAGTGGTACATGAGGCAGAGATCCCCTTATTTTTCCTGTCTCCTTCCTATTCTTCAGTGAGAAAATGCCTTGCAAACATGCTCAGGAAAATCATGAACAGAAGTTCCTCACCGGCCTTGGATGGCCCGGGCTCTGACGCCCTCCTTCTAGGCTGCACAAAGGTGTCAGGGAACCCTGAAACCACATTCGAGCAAGCAGTCAATGTCTGCCTGAGTCGTGATCCCTTTTGGGCGATAGAACGTTCCTGTACTATTTTCTAAACAAAGTAAAGCCTTCCATATGCTTTTGTGATATTTTAGGCATACCAGTAAGCGAACCCAGGAAAAGCCCCGAGTGTGCGCACTGCTGTTAAATAGCCCTAAGCGCGCGCACACTTCCTTGAAACCAGTTTCCGTCACGTTTTCCCGCTATATTAACAAGGTTCTAAATTAACTTTAAAAAAAAAATCAAATGTTTAATTCAAAGTTATGCCAGCTCAGGCAGTAGACTGATTTAATATTACCTAGAAGGCTTTTTCTTTGAGATACGCGATGATGACAAGCAGAAAGGGAAATGAATATGTATGAGGCTATTTGGAGAGCTTTCTGAATCTGGGGTGAGGGGCCCTGAGTACTCTTTTCTGCAGGGTTTTCTGGATGAGTATACACACAGGCCAGTGTAGCTGCATCACCACAGCCCCGTCTGAGGTAGAGTCGGCTGTGGCTATACACCATAATCTGATGGCTGTGAATCTTTCCCTAGGTTTCTCATTAATTTATCCCACCATAGTGACTGGGTATCCCTGGCTCACTAATCTTTTTCTATACTACTTGTGATTGGAATGACTACTATATCCTAAAGTATGATCTGATTCCATTTGTGGTGGTTTGAATGAAGATGACCCCCATAGATCCATAGGAAGAGGCACGATTAGGAGGTGTGTCCTTGTTGGAGTAGGCGTGGTTTTGTTGGAGGAAGTGTGTCACTGGGGGGTGGGCTTTGAGGTTTTAGATGCTCAAGCCAGACCCTGTGTCTCACTCTCTTCCTGCCACCTATGGATTCAGATGTAGAACTGTCAGCTACTTCTCCAGCATCGTGCCTGCCTGCATGGGGCCCTGCTTCCCACCATAACGGACTAAATCTCTGAACTGTAAGCCAGCCCCAGTTAAATGTTTCTCTTATAAGAGTTGCTGTGGTCATGGTGTCTCTTCATAGCAATGAAAACCCTAAAGGACAACAGTTATGTAACGCTGTGAGTTCTGCCTCTGAGTTGGTATTAATAGAAAAGGACAGTGCTCAGAAACATCATTGACAACTGGGTTCTGGAATGTTCCGTCTCTGCATTTCGACAGCAGGGAACATGACTAGACAGCTTTAAATAGGAATCCCCTAGATTTACAATGAGAGCAGCCTCTGCCTCAAGGCCGTGTATTGCCAGAAAAGAGATGCCACAACCTGGCATACAACAGGAGGGAAAAAAGCCTCATCACCAAGGTCAGGCTCCACACATAACAGAAGCAGCCCCTGAGCCCCAAAAGGGCATTCACCAGCAAAGAGGACCATACCCGAACCCCACAACCAAGGCGAGCATGCAATCATCCCAGTCCACATGAGCATTTATGTTTAAAAAATAATCATGGAAAAAAACAGGACACTTGTGTTCACATACAAGCAGACTGCATGGGATAGGGAGGTAGACTGTCATACATATGTAAACTGCCATATCTAGGGATCCATCCCATAATCAGCTTCCAAATGCTGACACCATTGCACACACTAGCAAGATTTTGCTGAAAGGACCCAGAGATAGCTGTCTCTTGTGAGACTATGCCGGGGTCTAGCAAACACAGAAGTGGATGCTCACAGTCAGCTATTGGATGGATCACAGGGCCCCCAATGTAGGAGCTAGAGAAAGTAACCAAGGAGCTAAAGGGATCTGCAACCCTATAGGTGGAACAACAATATGAACTAACCAGTACCCCCCGGAGCTCGTGTCTCTAGCTGCATATATATCAGAAGATGGCCTAGTCAGCCATCAGTGGAAAGAGAGGCCCATTGGTCCTGCAAACTTTATATGCCTCAGTACAGGGGAACGCCAGGGCCAAGAAGTGGGAGTGGATGGGTGGGGGAGTGTGTGGGGGAGTGTGTGGGGGACTTTTGGGATAGCATTGGAAATGTAAATGAAATAAATACCTAATTTAAAAAATAGGCAAAATAAAAGAAAGAAGAAAGCAAGAACTCTCCACTGTTATAGTTCGGATATGCTCCCATGTACTTAAGTGTTGGTTCCACTGTGGCAATATAGGAGATGCTGGGACCTTTAGGGGTTGGGTAGGACCTGGAGGAAGGTCACAAGGCAACCTACCCCTTGCTCTGGCTTCTTGCCTCACCCTGAGATCACACCTTCCTTCCCCAGAAAGTTCCCACCATGAAGTGATGTAGCCACCAGGGTCTTCACCAGAGTTACTGTCATATTGTGAGATCTACATCATCTTCTTTGGTTTGTTTTTCCATTTCCTTGTATTTATTTGTTTGTTTCTTTGGTGTATGTGTGTGTGTGTGTGTGTGTGTAGGAGGTATGCATGTGTGTGAGTGCTCATGTGAAGGTAGAGGACAGCTTTTAGGAGTCCGTTGGTTTTTCTTCCCACCGTGTGGGACCCAACGGTCAAACTGCAGACATCAGGCGTGGTGGCCTTTACT
The DNA here is from genome assembly GCF_000001635.26 of Mus musculus. Classification (NCBI taxonomy): domain Eukaryota; kingdom Metazoa; phylum Chordata; class Mammalia; order Rodentia; family Muridae; genus Mus; species Mus musculus. Next base: position 53,777,311 of record NC_000084.6, read on the forward strand.
GCCTAAGCCCTCTTGCCAGTGTCTGCTTCTTTAGAAGTACCCAGCCTCCCATGTTTGTTACAGCAACAAAAGCCAAATTAATACATCCTTTGTGGGTTTGCAAAGAAGGAGGAAGAGAAAGTTAAAGCCTAGCGAAAAGAGGGCCAGTATGCTGTGCTCCTGGGAGTCTAACACTTGAGAGCCTGGGGCAGGAGAGTCAGGAGTTCAAGGCCAGCCTTAGTTACATGATGAGTGAAAGGCCAGATGACTTAAAACAGACACAGACACAGACACAGACACAGACACAGACACACACACACACACACACACACACACACACACACACACATTTTGAAAGGACAAAATATTAGCCCTTGAATGAAAGCTCTGATGTTTGTACTTAATATTGTCTTTGTGCTTTGATGTGCTTAGTTCTTTGATGACTCCACAAGTCCACTGGGGATGAATGATGTCCACCTACCTTCGGTATTTCTCTCTGCTTATTCTCCGTTGCTAGCCAGCCTCCTGTAGAAACACTGTACACAACAATCACACCATGCCAAGTGTGATGATGCATGCCTTTAATCCCTAGTACTCAGAAGGCAGATGGAAGTAGATCTCTATCAGAAGGCAGATGGAAGTAGATCTCTATGAGTCTGAGGCCAACCTGATCTTCTTAGGTCAGTCAGGACTACGTAGTAATACCCTATCTCAAGATGAAAAAAAAAAGCACACCATGAAGTAGACCTGGACTTACGTTGGGACACTGCTTATGAAGACATTGCTCACGTGTATATTTATTATCTTACATAACCGTTTATATATGCTCATTCAGTTCCTGCCAGTGACAAAGGCCAATTTTTCTTTTAAATCAATACTGGGGGCACAGAGCAGACTGCCTGTCTGATCATGCCAACAGAGACTATCCTCATAGGACCAAGAGGGGACCCATATGGAAGGTGAGCCCTTGACCTGAGGCTCATAAATTACACTGTCCCCGCCACCTGAACTAATTGGCTAAAGAGCAAGAAGTATTTGAAATCAGAAAACAAGCAAGCTTTCTCAGCATTGCCGGCTGAATATTAAATTATCCTCGGCGCCTTCATCTCAGATTAAATCATTCTGTTGCTTTTATTCATTATTTAGAAAGCTCTCATTCTCCTGAGTTAACAGCCAAGCACAACTGTGAACCATGGCAAGATATTTTGGGGTTAATTGGAAGAGTTCAAAACCATATTAGACTGTTATATTTTTAGGAACAATAATGCTGTTATAGTTATATATAATTTTTATTTGGTATTTTGAGAAGTGTCACTATCTAGTCAAGGCTGGCCTTGATTTCTTGACAATGCTCCTGTCTCAGTTTTCTGAGCTCTGGTATTAAGGAATGCACCTTAAATGCCATCTAAATGCAATAATTTTAGAAGCTACAAGTAAAGTATGACAAATAAAGGTTTTTGTTTTGTTTTGTTTCGTTTGAGACGGGATCTTGCCACAAAGCTCAGGCTTTGAAGAGAATTTTTTTTGTTGTTGTTGTTGTTCAAGGATGGTCACAAAATTGTGAGTTTTTGTTTGCTTGTTTGTTTCATTTTGTTTGTTTTATAACCTCATTCTCTTGCTGGGAGTATAGGTAAGCCAACATGTTTAGCTGACTATAACTTTCAAATAACACACACACATATTCTTTCTCTCCAAAGAAAGAGAGAGGAAAGGAGAGTGGGTTATTGAAAAGATAGTAGCTGATTATCCTCTTTCTTTTTTGGGAATCTCTAAAATAAAAACTTGGGAAAATAGTCTCTTTTTTCCCCACGTTATAGACCTCTATGAAAGATAATCCTAGAAAGATTGTTGTTAAAGTCTAATAAAGTAAACCAGGGATGAGAACTTCCCTCCCAAGTTAGGTTGCAAGGAAAAGCAAGTTTGGTTGCATTTATATCTTTAGTCATTAAACAAATATGTACTGGATAATCTGTGTTGCATGAAATAGTAATAAAAGAATAATTAGGAATTTATTATTCAGCAATCGACATTAAATTCTGTTATTCTAAATCCAGCCTCTTTCCAATCCCTTCAAAAGCCATTGCTAGTCGTCACTTAATACTTCTGAGACTGCTGCCTCCTCTCTCCACCAGGTCTCACCTGGATGGCTGCAATTGCTCCAGGCTCCATACAGCAGCTTAGCTCTCTATGGTTAATTAGACCCTCACAACTCAGACCTCAGGATCTGCACAGTAGAGATTCAATTGCTTTTTGTTTCCCATATTGCCAAACTGCTTTTCAGTTTTAGGGTTTTACACATCTCTCACTTAAAGTCATCTTCTCTCCTCCCGTCTCCCTGCCTGTTTACCTCGTACAGATTCTTTAGGTCTCCTGCAGGACATTTCCTGCAGGAAGCTTTCTTTGACCTTCAAAATCTTCAGCTCGGCATATCTCTCTCTCTCTCTCTCTCTCTCTCTCTCTCTCTCTCTCTCTCTCTCTCTCTCTCGTTTCACTTACTTTACTCCATACCATACCTCCCAGTTTACTGACCCATTTTGTGCTTTAAAAATTAGCACTTACTACGATGAACTTTGTTATCATTGAAAAGGTTATTAATGTTGAACAGAAACGTGGATTGGATATTGGAAGAGTGTTCAGTTCTCTGTGTATGGAGAGCCTGAAAATGGTGGGTAGCAGTACTTGCTATCTTGGGGGAGACTGTCTAGATAAAAACTCCCAACAGAGGCTAGACCAGCAATATATATTTCATCGGGAACTACAAAGTCCTTGAGAGTAGAAAACCCTATTATACCCACGCAATCTGGCACCATATACCCTTGAGAGCATCCTGTATCTGATTAGAGTGAAGTAGAATAATTAACAAACTCACAACTGTCTACCCCACAGCCGTTTACTGTGCCGCTCACTACAAAGCCTTTCCCGGGTCCTCTGGTATTAGAAATAATTCTAATTATAGGACACTTCTGCTTCGCCGTGGATCTGGTTACTGACTGCTCTCTCCTTCTTTTCCTTTCTGTCATAGATTATTAATGATGGCAGGCTGTGATTTATTATCTGTCTCGCACAGAGTTTCTTAAGTGTATCAATGACATTAGCTAATTGCCAATGCTGTACCCTTGCTGTGATCTCCCTCAGGCTGCTCTCCATTTAGACACTTGCTGTTCGGCCCACCCTTCCTTCATCGCTGATCTTCTACAGAGCAAACAAGAGCAGCTCTGCCCACTGTGCTCTGTCCACGTTTGGCTCAGCACATTTAAGGCCTCAAGTTTGGCTTCAAGGAATCTCAATTTTGTGATGTGTTTTCATGTGCGTAGCTTTAAACATTCCTTTCAAAGCTTTTTAAAAAATAGTTTACATAATATAGAACTTTCTAAGCTGTAGTGATAACTCATTGTCCCTTGGAAAATAAAAGGTCACATAGCATTTCATGTGCAAAAAAACCATAAGGTACAGATTATAGAGTGACCCCTTTATGTGTGACAAAAGTGTAGTGACCAGTATTTTATCCTCTGACAGCTCCAAATATCTAGTGAGTGATATTCTTTATGTTAAACTTGAGGATCCATAAAATCCTAGAGATTGCAATGATAATAGTCTATATTCCACATAGAGCAATATTATTCATATTACTCTAGGCCAACCTTCCTAACGCCGTGACTCTTTAATGAAGTTCCTCATGTTGTGATGACCCTCAACTATAAAATTATTTCATTACTCCCTCATAACTGGAATTTTGCCATTGTTATAAACTGTAATATACATATCTGACTTGTGGGATATTTGATAAGAGACCCCTGGGAGAGGGACAGTAAATCCCCCACAGGGGTCGCGACCCACAGGTTGAGAACCACTGCTGTCGTCCATGTAGTGTTAAAAATCAAGTCCACTAAGCCTTTCAAAATGCATGGCCTGTGCCAGGCAGACCATCTTTCCCTTCGCAGACCATCATGTATGCAAGGCTGTTGCTCTACCTTAGGCATTTACTTCTTTCTGATTTAGATGAGTTTTTTTTTGTGTTTGGAAACAGTCATTTCAGAAGCCGGAGAAAGTAAACCAAGCATATTGAATGAGTAAGCAGAATTCTTTTTTCCCTGTGGAGTAAATCATCTTTGTAACGTGTGACAGTTTCTCATTAGGAGCACAGTAGAACTGCAATGCCTGCACCAGAATAGAGACTCTCCTCCTCCTTCCCTCCCTCTCCCTTTTCCCTCTCTTCTCCCTCTTCCCCCATACTTTTTCACCCCATCCTTATCTTCTCCTTTTCTCCCCCTCCTCCCTCTCCCCCATACCTCCTCCCATCCCTGTATCCTCCTGATCTTACTCCTCCAACTCTTCCAACTCCTCCCACTCCTCTTGGTCTGTCCTCTACTTCATTTTTAAAGGCGTTTAGAAACTAGGACAAAACAAACTGGGAGTCTATCTAGAGAAGAAGGGATATCCTAAGGAAATTTAAAATCAATTCATAATTATAATAGGCCCAGGTGTTTTTAATGTGGAAAAAATGGAAAAAAAAACTCTTTCATGCCTTATAGTTGTATATTTCCCAGAAAATCAGAAAGAGGGGCAAAGTAAAATATTACTGCTATGAAATATAAAGCAATATAATGTGTCGGGAGTAAGGAGGTACCTGGCAGACCCATGCCCAGGTGTCACACCATGCGACAGACCTAATTCAAGATTTATTGACATCCACAATAGTTTCTGGGTTTGGTAACTGTATATGGGATGAGTCCCCAGGTGGGACAGTCTCTGGGTGGCCTTTCCTTTAGTTTCTGCTCTACACTTTATCTCCATATTTGCTCCCATGAGTATTTTGTTCTCCTTCTAATAAAGTCCGAAGTATCCACACTTCGATCTTTCTTCTTCTTGAGCTTCATGTGGTCTGTGAATTGTATCTTGGTTATTTGGAGCTTTTAGGCTAGTATCTACTTATCAGTTAGTGCATACCATGTGTTTTCTTTTGTGATTGGGTTACCTCACTCAGGATGATATTTTCTAGTTCCATCCATTTGCCTAAGAACTTAATAAATTCATTGTTTTTAATAGCTGCGTAGTACTCCATTGTATAAATGTACCACATTTTCTGTATCCATTTCTCTGTTGAAGGACATCTGGGTTCTTTCTTGCTCCTGGCTCTTATAAATAAGACTGCTAAGAACATAGTAGAGCATGTGTCCTTATTACATGTTGGAGTATCTTCTGGATATATGCCCAGGAGTGGTAGAGCTGGGTCCTCAGGTATACTATGTCCAATTTTCTGAGGAACCGCCAAACTGATTTCCAGAGGGGTTGTACAGCTTGAATTTCCACCAGCAATGGAGGAATGTTCCTCTTTCTCCACATCCTCGCCAGCATCTGCTGTCACCTGAGTTTTTGATCTTAGCCATTCTGACTAGTATAAGGTGGAATCTCAGGGTTGCTTTGATTTGCATTTCCCTGATGACTAAGGATGCTGAACATTTCTTTAGGTGCTTCTTGGCCATTTGATATTCCTGAGTTGATAATTCTTTGTTTAGTTCTTTACCCCATTTTTAATAGGGTTAGTTGGTTCTCTGGAGTCCAGCTTCTTGAGTTCTTTGTATATATTGGATATTAGCCCTCTGCCAAGAAGCGCATGTTGAAAGGAGCCTGATATGGCTCTCTATGGAGAGTCCCTGCCAGAGCCTTACAAATACAGAGGCAGATGTTAGCAGCCAACCATTGGACTGAGTACAGAGTCCCTAATAGAGGAGTTAGAGAAGGGACTGAAGGAGTTGAAGGGGGGTTGCACCGCCATATGAAGAACAACATTATCAACCAACCAGATCCTCCAGAACTCTGAGGAACTAGGCTATCAACAAAGGAGTACACATGACTCCAGCTGCATATGTAGCAAAGGACAGCCTTGTCATGCATCAATGGAAGGAGGGGTCCTTGGTCCTGTGAAGGCTCCATAGATGACCCAGTGTAGGGGAATCAAGGGCAAGGAGGTGGGAGTGGGTGGGTGGGTGCGTGAGGGAACACCCTCAGAGAAGCAGGGAAGGGAGGATGTGATAGGGTGTTTCCAGGAGGGAGGGAAACCCAGGAAAGGGGATAACATTTGAAATGTAAATAAAGAAATTATCAAAAAAAAAAAAAAGATTTATTGAAGGAAAAGGGAGCAGGACCTGGAAAGGAGATGGGGCCGGGGTAGCGAGTGGTCCTTGCTGGTGCAGCTGGAGGGTGGTGGGTGAGCTGTTACTAGGCAGCAGTTGAATAGGGTCTCACTTAGCTCAGACTGGCCTTAAAGTTCCTATGTAGTAGCAGATGGCCTTAAACTTTCTGATCCCCCCTCAACTTCATCTCTTTCACATTGTACCACAAGAACTGGGTAAAAGAATCCATTTTATGGGCTGGGGAGATGGCTTGGTGGGTAAGAGCACCGTCTGCTCTTCCAGATGGACCTGGGTTCAATTCCCTGCACCCACATGGCAACTCACAACTGTCTGAAACTCCAGTTCCAGGAGATATGACACCTTCACAAGACAAATATGCAGGCAAAACATCAATGCGCATAAAATAAAAATAAATAATTTAGAAAAAGATTCCATTTAATTTCCTTCAGTCATTCTACAATTTCTCATAAAATCACCAAAATAATCACTATTGTCTCTCTTTCTGTTTTTAACCGTTGAATTTCAGTTATTTTATTCTTTTCGAGGCACCATGAAACAAACCACTCCCAAATTTGATGTGATTGAAACAATAGCTTTGCTTCACTTGTTATTTCTTCATTTTGACAATTTAAAGGCTGCACAGCTAAGTGGCTCTTCTGGTCTTAACCAAGACCAGCTGTGTACTGCAGGCAACTGCTGGTCAGCAGGTAACTCTGCTGCCAATGACCAATAGTTACTGGCGTAAGTGACCAGACATCTTATGAGAAGAGCCACACGGTGGTAGTGGCTGGAGTTCTCAGAAGAGTGAGTCATCATCTTTTTAAACCTTCTTTCTCATTGTGTTCTTTTTTTTCTCAGTTAAAATGTGTCAATGGCTTGAAATCATCATGTCAAGTGTAATAAGCCACGGTTGTCTAAAGCCTCCTATATTGTCAGACTTTGGGCCTCGTATCTATCTCCTAGTGACTTTTTGGTTTTAGTTCCTTTCTTATAAAGCCAGGTTGTTTGATGCTAATATTTTAGCATTCTTTTTCCAGTATCTGAGCTCCCTGCCCAATTCTATTTCTGTCTTACCCTCTGAAATGTTAACAACCTTAAATGAGACAGTAAATAAAAATACCACATTATGCAAGTTAATGTTGCTATATATTTGAGACTATGAACCATAACCCTCACATTACCTACACTTAATTCTTTTTTATGGCTATTGTAAATATTTCCCTTCAAATCTGAAACAAATGGTATTAGTCAGGATTTTCCAGAGGACTAGGAACAACAGAATATATACAAGTACCAGAGAGGAGTTGTTACATTGGGTGACACAGCGAGAGGCTGAATATTGATGGCTGCCTGGAGACTGGGATAAATATCAGCTTAGCTGAGAACAGATAGAAATCTCAGAGTGGGAGAGACCAATGAGAGAGCCCCAGTTTAAGAAGTGGCCTGAAAGATCTTGGAGAGTTGCCAGTATAGTTCTAAGTCCAAGGAGAAAGAATCTAGAGTCTCATGCCCGTACTAACAATAGTTACAAAAAAGTCCCACCTGTTCAGGAAGGGTCAAGAGTGAACACACATAAGCTCCCTCCATCCTTTCCTTCCATTTGGACCTCAGCCTATTGGATCGTGTTGCCTATCGTCAGGGTGAGTCTTTCCCATTGAGTTTTTTACCCATATGCCAATCTTCTCTGGAAACATATTTATAGAGAAATTAGAAGCACAGCTTAATAATTTTAAAGTGGCTTTACAATCCAGTCAAGTCAATAAGCAACCGTTTGTTTTCTTTTGATTTGATTTGTCTCATTTTACTTCAGACAGGGTCTCACTCTGTATCCCAGGCCGACTTTGAACTTGTAGTTTTTTCTCTTCACAGCCTGCAGATTGCTGTGATTATGGGTGAATGTCATTTGGCCAAGCTTGGCAAATCAACATGAACCATCACCATCATGAGTCTCTCTTTCACTTTTATAGTTTTAGACATTTCTGGAAGATTCTCTTGTCTCCCACTCTACTAAAAGGAGTAGCCACAAAAACACAACTTCCTCAATTTATCACCTTAAGACCTATCGGCTTCCCCTGTACCCACCCTTCCCTCCTTTCCTCTCACTACTGTCTACCTAACAACCACTGAGTCCTTCCTTGCAACAGACCCCTGCCCCCCGCAGCTAGGAATATGCTGTAGAAGAAGACAGATGCAGTCTCTTACCTCCTAAAGCTTATAGTTTGGTAGAGCAGGAATTCCCTAAATATCTACCATAATAATAAATTAATTGTTCTTGTGAGAAGCACCATAATGAAAATGAAGTGCAATAAAAAATTTAACACGGGCACTTGACCTATATTTAAAGTCAGACTTTAAATGAGTAAGAGGAACAGTTGTTCTGGAAAGATGCACATAAGTAGGAGTTTCAGCTGAAGGCATGGGTAGGAACATGAAATATCTATGAGAATGAGACTTATGTAGGAGAAAAGGAAATCAAGCAGAAACTGTGGTCTGGGAAAGATCTAATCTTTGTTATTCATGCTGAGTATCTGGGCTGCTTTTCTGATAACGAATGCATATCAAGAAATAAGGTATATGGTTTCCTTTGCTCTGAAGAAATCCCAATGCAAACCAAAAATCTAATCCTAGCATATTTTAAAAGGTAGTTTAAAATTAGAGGTGGTACAGTCTGAAGCATGTGAAAGAGCTGTTTTAGAGGAGGGTCCTGTCATGAGAACATGAGGAGAGGGAAGGGATTAGCAAGAACATGTGAAGCTCTCTGTGGCTATGAAGAGGAAGATACGGTGGGTGAATCTCAGTTGGTAGAAAGCTTGTGTCTGAAGCCGTGGAATCCATTCCCAGTACTACACAAACTAGATATAGTATCATATGTTTGGAATCCTAGCATTTGGGAAACAGAGGCAGGTGATCAGGAGTTTAATGCAAAGCAAGTTCAAGGCCTGGTACTTAAAAAAAAAATAAGAAAATCATGGTGACTTTGGCTAGTTCCAGAGGATGGGATGTGGAGAGGCTTGATGTCACTTCACTTACAATACACTTAGTATTGTATTATAGTATTGTACTATAGTAGAGAGGGCAGAGCTGGGGCTATAGTTCAATGACACTGGGCTTGTTAGAGAAGGAAGAAAGGAAAGAAGGAAGGGGGAAGGGAGGGAGGGAGGGAGGGAGGGAGGAAGGAAGGAAGGAAGGAAGGAAGGAAGGAAGGAAGGAAGGAAGGGCCTTTATTCACTTGGAGGAACTGAAAATTGACATAGCCATTTCAGAAATCAACTTGGAGATTTCTTTATAAACTAAAAATAAAACTGCCACATACCTTAGCTATTTCACTTCTGAACATATACCCAGAGAACTCCATACTCCACCATAGACCTAGTTACACCCTATGTCTGTTGCTGCTTTATTCACTAGATCAAAGAATCGGAATAAATCTAGTTGCCTGTCAATGGGTGGATGAATAATGAAATTTTCGTAATATAAAAATGGAATACTACTCAGCTCTCAAGAAAAACATAATCATAAACTTTCAGGAAAGTCGATGGACTTGGAATGTTTAATATTACAAGGCCAGAAAGAAAAAAAACCCTGTATGTTCTCTCTCATATGCTAAATCTAGCCAATAATAGAAACAAATGTACACATGTAAGATGCGGAAGGAGAAAGGGTAAATATTCAGGAAGGATGGGCTGAATGCAGGCAAGAACATGAGCTGGAGATGAGGTTATAATTGTTTTTTGTAGTTCCAGCTCTGCCACGGAGTCTTCAATTTGGGTGGTGGCACAAAAATATATTTGATAAGCAAAGTGTAAGGTCTAGTGTCAGCGTCCACATTTCTGGAGTGGCCATTCTGTGTATAGACAGACTTTGGGTCTGGTTCATTTCAGTGTGTGATATTTTTATTGCAAGGTTTTTTTTTTTTTTTCAAATGCTAAAGCTTATAAAATTAAAAAGAGAAAATGAACAAACTACAAACGAGAGGCCATGAAAGAATATATTTGTCATGTAAAGAGACATGTGAAAGATCCCTCTCTGGAGAGGTGAATTTTTCACTATACTGCTTTATGCTCCCAGCCCAGGAGCTATAGGAGCTGTCTTGATTCGAGAATGGAAAACACACACACATGCCAGTTAATTTTAAGAAGCCTTGGATAACTCAAAGGCTGGGCACTCCTAAACCTTCCCCTGATACCCCAAGTCCAATCAGGCAAGTGGCCAGTGGCCATTTACCCTAAGCCTCACATGGTTGGGTGGCTTTATCTCCTGCCTTTACTGCCAGTCTTCTTCCTCTAGTTCAGGCGATTCTCTCTGCGTCCTCTCCACAACTCCCGCCCCATGCTCAACCATTGGCCACTGGTGTCTTTATTGATAGATCAAAAACCAACTGGGGACAAGGACCTTCAGCATCTGAACACACAGATTCAAAGTATTAGCACCAATCTCCAACACCTCCCTGTCCCAGTACAGAGACCTGTCATAGTATTGATATATAAGTTACTGAGTTTACCTTGAGGGAGAAGCTGGGTAGGGGTGCATGGGGTGGGGGGGAGATAGGGAGGGTATAATATATATAAACTAAGCAACACAGTAGCCTGACAATGTCCAGGGCTCTGTTGATAGAAGCCTAGATGCAAGAAAATTTTAAGCCAGCTGTGATAGCACATCCCTGTAAACCTGGCACTTCAGGCAGAGACAGAACAATGGCACATGAATTTGAGGCTGGCCTGGTCTACACAGCAAATTGCAGATCAGCCTGGTGCTCCGTGACACTGTTCTTGGGGAGATGCGAGCAAGTGTGTATTCACTCTTGAGAACCAGTGACAGATCAAAGTAAGGTTACCACCAAAGTCCAGCTTGGCAAACCAATGAGTTTTATTGGGATTATTTACAGGAATATGGGTGAGGGGTTACTTAAGGAAGCAGAGATGAGTCAAAGACAAGTGCGTCATCAGAGTCTACCCCAGCGTGGGATGGCAGATCACATAACTCAGTAACTTATACATCGATCCTATGACAGATTGGAAGCTCATTGCACAGCCTACAGACAGCTCAAATGGTTGAAAAGTGTCTTTCTCACACAGCAAAATCAGTCTGACAGTGTTCAATGCAGCAGAGCTTATCTGAGAGTGTCTCTCAGTAGTTCTGGATGCTAAGGGCGAGAAGAGCTTAGAATGTCTGGTATCTGAGGACTTCCTTAAATCTTTGTGTTCTTTGCCTCCTAAGCTTAAGGCACTTCCCTGCAGAGTAGAACACGTTACCTCCCTACTGTGGTTCTCAGCCTTTCTAATGCCCCTTAATACAGCTCTCATGCTGTGGGGAACCCCAAACATGAAACTATTTTTGTTGCTACATCATAACTAATTTTGCTACCGTTATGAATTATAATTTAGACATCTATTTGCAGGATATCTGATATTTGGGCCCTGTGGCGGTTGCCACCCACAGGTTGAGAACCACTGCTTTAGAACATCCTGTATCTTCTAGAGTGTTCTCTTAAAACATTAACTTTCATCTCAGAGGAAGTTGCTACACAACCTCAGGGTTGTACAGCAAAACCTTGTCTCAAAACAAAACAAAACAAAACAAAAAAACCAACAAAAAAACAAAAAACAAAAGAAAACAAACAAACAAACAAAACCCAAAAAGCTATGATACTTTGTGACTTTACTTAAGTCAACACAGAAAGCTAAGGTTTCAAATCTAGGTGTGCATGAGTCAAAGTGTAACCATTTGGCATTTTTATGTCTGCCCCAGTTCCTGAATAATGACAGAGGCTTATTTATTTATGATTATGTACGTAGGCCTTAACCTAGGCTTGTTCCCCAACTAGCTTGCAATTCAGTTAACCAATTTATACTATTCTAGGTCTGCCACAAGCCTGGCTACCTTTCCTCAGTATCAAGCAACTGACTTCCTTCCACATCTCTGTGGTGAATCATCTACAGCTGACTCCTTCCCAGAATGCCTATCTCTTCCCAGAAGTCCCACCGATTCTCTCCCGCCTTGCTATAGGCCGTTCCGTTTTTTATTAACAGGTGATGCTCTCACATAGCACACCAGAGATTATCACTACATCAGTGCCACTATATTTGGAAATGGAATGCCTGGCGCTCTGGCTCCAGTTCACTCTCAGAGATGAAATCTGTCCTGCTCACTAAAGCAGGGAACAAAGCAGATTCAGGGCAATGGTAGGCTCCAACCGAGAGGCTCAGCTGGGCCTGGGTACCCAGGCTATCTCCTTCATTCTGCACTCTTCTTAGATCTTCTCAGAATCTCAGATGTGTGCACTTTGAAGTGTAAATCCAAAGTTGCCCATAGAAATGGTAGCAATCATGCCCAGACCTGAAGAAGCTGCAGGGAAACCCACATTCACAGTCAGAGCTTAACCTGGAGCCGTGTGCTCCCTGCAAGGGTATGAAAAGATACGAATCTAATCAGTAGTTTCTCCTGAAGGATATACTGGAAAAAATGTTGGTATGAAGATTTTCATGACAGAATCACTTATGATAAAACATTTAGAACCAGTTTAATGTCCACTAAGTAATAATTAAAATAAGGATTTTTTTAAAATTTAATTTCTGGGACTGGTGAGATGGTTCAGCGGCTAAGAGAGCACTCACTGCTCTTCCGAAGGTCCTGAGTTCAAATCCCATCAACCACATGGTGGTGGCTCACAACCACCCATAATGAGATCTGATGCCCTATTCTGGTGTGTCTGAAGTCAGCTACAGTGTACTTATGTATAATAATAAATAAATCATTGGGCTGGAGCAAGCAGGGACTTAGCAAGCAGGGTTGACTGGAGCGAGCAGAGGTCCTAAAAAAAAAATCAATTCCTAGCAACCACATGAAGGCTCACAAGCATCAGTATAGCTATAGTGTACTCTCATACATAAAATAAATATATAAATTAAAAAAAATAATTTCTGTGTATGCGTGTTTTGCCTCCATGTATAGCTGTTCAACATAAGCATGCCTGGCATCTCTCAATGCCATAAGAGGGCATTGGATTTCCTGGAACCAGAGATACAGGTGGGTTGTGAGCCACTCTGTGTGTGCTGGTAATCAAAATGGGGTCCCCTCGAAAAGCAGCCAGTGCTCTTTTTTTTTTTTTTTTCCATTTTTTATTAGGTATTTAGCTCATTTACATTTCCAATGCTATACCAAAAGACCCCCTTACCCACCCCCCCCCACTCCCCTACCCACCCACTCCCCCCCTTTGGCCCTGGCGTTCCCCTGTACCGGGGCACACAAAGTCTGCGTGTCCAATGGCAGCCAGTGCTCTTAACCACTGAGCCGTGTCTCCAGCCGCAAAGTATGCTTTATTTGTACAAGAAATTTTCATGTAGTTTTTAGTAAATAAAAAACAATGTATGTGTGTCAACTTAGGAGGCATGCACAATGCATATAAATTTGTTATCAAATGGTATGTATATTATGTAGGATTTCCATTAAAGATATTTATTTGATAGCAAAGTCTGAAAGGGGAGAGAACTAGTGGTGCCACAGCCCTGTGAAGCACAGCCAGAGCAGTGTGTTAGTATCCAGTCTTAAATGTGATTGAGCCACCATTTGGTTTCCTTTTGCTTGTTTGTGTTTTCTGCTTATTTGGTCACCGACCATATTTTCTTTTTCACTGTCTCCCCAGCCACTCTCTCTCTCAGCATCTTGCCATGTAGCCCCGGCTGGTCTGGAACTTTGTATGTAGCTTAAACTGCCCCTGGACTTAAGATTACAGGCATGCGCCATTATGCCTGGTTTATATTACCCTTCTGTTTTTATTAGTTATTTATTTTTATGTGTGCACATGCATGCTGTGCATGCTTTTGTGTCTGCTTGTATATATGTGTGTGTTCACATGTGCATGGGTGCACACGTATGTGGGGGTGGAGGCATGGAGACATCAGGATTCTTCAGCCACTCTCCACCACGTTCTTTGAGACAGGGTCTCTTAATTGAACCCAGAGTTTGCCAACATGGTTACTCTAGCTACCCAGCTTGCTCTGGCGATCCCCTGACTCCAATTTCTCAGGGCTAGAATTATGGGCAGGCTACCATGACCACTTGGCAGCTACTTGGGGAATCCCAACTCTAGTGTGTGACAAACAGTTCAAGTATTGAGCCAGGGCTACACATACAGAGAAACCCTGTCTCAAAAAACCAAAAGTAAATAAATAAATTAATAAATTTTAAAAAAATTAAAAAAATTAAAAAGTTATTTTTAAGTTTAAAAATCCAACACCAATTATTTTGGGTGCACGTAGCAATGTTTTATCTAATCCATCCATAACAGACTATCCACCACAAAGGTGAAAGTAGCTTGGTATTTTGGAGCTGGAAGGGGTTATACTAAGAAATACCCATATCATGCTTAGGACATACCACAGGATTTATCTGTTTAAATCGCATACTATTCTTCGACTTTCTCTGGAGACTTGAAAACACTAAATCATATCTCTAGATACCCACCACAAAATCAGACAGACTATGTTAAAAATGGCTCTTCAAAAATGAACAGCAGCCTGAGTAAGATTCAGTTAGCACTGCCTCCTCAAGAGTTCAGAATAAGAGCCAATTTCTTTACAGTGGGACTTGATCCAAATCAATCAGCCCTTTACAGACTAGGGTCTCTCTAATGGCCTCAGCTTAGTATAAGGCTCTTGGGATGTCAGTACATGATAAGGCACCTTTCACTTAGAAGATAATGGGTGATGAATATACATATGAATCGGGCAGACATTGTTATTATTTAGATCTGAAATACAATACTACCCTCAACCCCCAGCCCATCCCCACCCACTGAATCAAGGCTCATCTGTTAAAGGTGCTACCCACAATGCATCAGTGCTCAGAGGTTTGGATTTTGGAAGTTGATCAGATCATGAAGGTTCTAATGTCCATGAATCCCTAATTTGGTGACATTCCTTGAAGTAGTAAGAACTTTAGGACATAGGATCTACATAGAGAAAGTAGGTGACTGGGCATTCCTTAAAAGCTTCTCCCTTCCTCTCCTTCCTGCCCTGCTCCAACCCTCAGCTCCTAAGCTAGCAGGGAGTGAAAGTTTTGCTCAACCAAGTGTTCCCACCATGAAGATCTGCATCACAGCCCCAACAGAGCAAAATGGCACTGCACTGAAACCCCGAGCCAAAAGAAACCTTCCCTCCTGTAAGTTGTTTTCTTCGGGTATTTTGTTAGGGCAACTAATACAGACATGCTCAGAGTCTAGATGTGATGAAATAAGAATAGCAGAAACAGATAGAAAAGTAAAATAATGGTTGTTCCACTGTAAACCAAATACAGGACTCTTCACAAGCTACTCAAGTTGATGTAAGAAATAATATCAGGAAAAAGGCTGGATTTTCAGAGGTGGGGTCAGGAAGCACTGTTCAAGGCTAGCCTGGGTTTCCAAAGACCCTGTGTTAAGAGAAGCAAAACTAAAAATACTGTCTTAGCGTGAGCTGCTTCTGCATGTGTGGCAGACTGGGGAGCTGGAACAACAGAGACCTCTGTCCGAGTCTCCACGTCACGCTGAAGCAACTGGTTAGGTTCCTGGTGAGAATATCTTCCTGATTATTTCTTCTAAGGGTTTTCTTGGTGCTAGTCTTCACAGACATCTTGTGTCTCTTCTTCTTATAAGGGCATTAATCTCATCTCAGGGGTTCCATTCTGGTGACCTTACCTACATCTAAAAAAAAAAAAAAAAAAACCCAAAGATCTTGTCTGGGAATAGTATCATCCTGGGAGCTAGAGCCTCGACAGGAAATTGAGGTGGATGGAAACAAGGTGCGTTGATTCCACAGCCCATGGCAATGTAACCTACAAACTCAGAGTCCTTAGATACATTATAAAGGTTCAAGACTACATGACGCCATCATTTTCATGAAGAAATCAATGCAACAGTTAAAGTGGGGGTTGTAACTGTGACGGCTGAGCAAGAGACATCAGCCTAGCATGATAGGCCTACCTGAGTTACAGAGAAAGTTCAGCCTGTCTGGGAAATTGGGGGTGAGGAGAGAGAGAGAGAGAGAAAGAGAGAGAGCATATGAATGTGAGTTCTAAAGGGAGAAAAAAATCTGGCAATATCTATTCAATGTTCAATAAATGGGAGATGCTGGAACCCCAAAACTGCACTTGACCTGTAGCAGTCAAGACATTAAATTATTATGCCATCCTGGGTATTTAAACATTGAAATTTCCCCCTCTTCCTCCCCCTAGAAGCCACCACCACCCTTTCTCTCGCTCTACATTCTTCACTACACAGATTCTGATTGTAAAGTGCTTTCCCACGCACATTTCCCACAGGGCAGGAATGTGCTGCCCTTGCAGCTTGAATGGTCCACAGGATCGCTGCATTTCTTTTCTTAGCTAGTGATCTGTCATTTCCATTTATATAAGCCACCTCTTTCGAGCTCATCTGGCTTATGCTGGACATCCAGAAGCTAAATCTAGTCTAGGAATGCTGATCAACGGGAGCAGAATTGTCCTTCAAACTCATTCACAGAGTTTCACCCCTGTCTCGGTATTCCTCATCCCAAACTCTGACATCCCACCAGTGATTTAAACACTCTGGTGTCTGCCCCCACCCTGTGTTCTGGTCTCTTGGTTCCTGGACAAGCTTGTATCCTACTGGCTTTTCCTTCATTTCATCTGCTCCTATGATCATATTTTGCATAGTGTTACCATCTGAAACCCTCTGGCCCTGCAAACCATTAGCTTAGTTATCTTTTCTGAGCACAACCTGTCTCTTTCTAGGGCTAGCTCATTTCTTTCGTTGTCAACTGCTTCATAAGTTTAAGGAATCAGAACAACACAGTTTTTTTTTAAATTTTAAATGTCTGTTTTAAAAGACATTTACTTATTAATTGTTCTTTTTGTGGTAAAATGTACCTAACACAATATTTGCTATTTTCATATCATAATGAACATTTCATATGTGTGTATAAATATATGCTTACTTGTCTCTGTATACACCATGTGAATGCAATGCCCTTGAAGACCAGAGGGCATCAGATCCCAGAACTATAGATTCAAGTAGTTGGAACTACCTGATAATGAGTGCTAGGAATCAAACCCAGGACTCAGCAAGAGCAAGTGCTCTGTATCCCTGAGCAATCTTTCCAGCCTCTATTATTTTTTTTTTTTTTTTTTTTTTTTTTTTTTTAAAGATTTATTTATTTATTATATGTAAGTACACTGTAGCTGTCTTCAGACACTCCAGAAGAGGGCATCAGATCTCGTTAAAGATGGTTGTGAGCCACCATGTGGTTGCTGGGATTTGAACTCTGGACCTTCGGAAGAGCAGTTGGGTGCTCTTACCCACTGAGCCATCTCACCAGCCCCGCCTCTATTATTTTTACAACAAAAGTGCTATATTTCAGTAGCATTGAATATATTCACAATGTACAATCATCTATCTCCAGAATTCTCTTCATGTCCCAAACTGAAGGTCTATACCCATTAAATAACTCCATTTCTTCCACACTCACTGGCAACCACACTCTCTCTTCTGTTTCTGTGAATTTGAACACATTAAGTACCTCATGTAAGTCGCGCCATATAGTATGTGGCCTCTTGTGACTAGCTGATTTCATTTAGCACAAACCCTTCAAGGTTTATCTATGTTTGTACCATGTGTCAGTATGTCCATAAATTTCATGTCTTAATCATAGTATTTCTCTATATGTAGATAATATTTTGTACATCATTTTCCTCTATCTTGAACATTTAGGGCGTGTCTTATTTGCTTTTCTATTGCTGTGACAAAACACCATGAACAGATCAACTTATAAGAGAAAACATTTAATTCGGCTTACAGTTTTAGGTTGTTAAGGGTCCATGATGGCAGAGCAAAGGCACGGTAGCAGGATCAGCTGAAAGCTCACATCTTGATCCATAAATAGGAGGGAGAGATTGAGTCCATGTTGGGGATCATGGGCAGCTGTTAAAGCCTTAGAGTCTGTCCTGGTAACACTCCTCCAACAAGGCCATACCTCCCAGTCCTTCCCAAACAGTTCCACCAACTGGGGATCAAGTATTCAAATATATAAACCTAGGGGTTACATTCTCATTCAAACCACCACAGGCTGTTTTCCCTTTTGGGTATTGTGGACAATGCTGTTATGAGTGTAGATCTAGTTGTTTATATTTTGTTTTGTTTCGCTTTTGAATCAGGGTCTCATGCATGCCAGGCTGTCCTCAAACTCAGATGATAATTCTTGAGGTTTGGATCCTTCTGTCTCTACATTCCTGAACATTTGAATTACAGGCATGTACCACTATGCCAGTTTAATGACATTCTGGGACTAGAACCCAGTATCTTTTTCGTGATAGATACACATTCTACCAAAAGAACTACATCCCAGCCCCTGTGGTGATTTTTTTTTCAACCAAATAATTTTATAGTTATGAAGTAATGTTTGCTGACTGAGTATGCTTGGATATAAATGGATATAACTATTCTATTATAGCGGACTAGCTAACGCAATTTCATTGAACTTCCAAAGATGTGTGATGTAGTACCTAAAGAAGATTCAGACTAAATGTGGCTTTCACATATAGGGTGTGTGTGCTCTTGTACATGCATGCAGGTGTATATTTACAGGTTAAGACCAGGAAGTTGGCATCGAGCGTTGTCCTAGCTCGGTTTATTATTGTTGTGTTGAAGCATAACAAAAACAATCAGGGAGGAAGGTGTTTATTCTTCTTACACTTCTACATCATCGTTTATCATCAAAGGAAGTCAGGATATGATCTTAAACTGGTTCAGAGCCTGGAAGCAGGAGCTGCTGCAGAAGCCAAGGCGGAGAGCTGCTCACTGGCTTGTTCCCCATGGCTTGCTCAACATGGCTTACTCGACCTGCTTCCTAATAGAACCCAGGACCACCAGCTCAGTCACCCACAATAGGCTAGGCCCTTCCCTATCAATCACTAATTAAGAAAATGACTACAGGCTCGCTTATATCTCAGACATACGGAGGTAATTTTTTTTTAATTGAAGTTCCCAACTCTTAGATGACTTTAGTTTGCATCAAGTTGACATAAGACTAGCCAGGACAATCATCTTCCTCAGTTGTGTTACGTATTAAAATAAGTTACTCCACGTTATTTTTTGAGAGACTCTCTCACTAAACCTGGAGTAAGCTTTACATATCTACCTGTCTGTCTCAAGAACTAGTAATACAAATGTGCAATTGAGCTAGGCTTCCCATCCTTGTCTTTGTATATATGTATGTGTGTATGTATGTATGTATGTATGTATGTATGTATGTATGTATGTATAAATAATCTATCATATCTACCATATCTATCTATCTATCTATCTATCTATCTATCTATCTATCTACCTATCTATCTATCTTATCTACCTATCTTGGAATTCGGGGATCTAAACTCAGGTTCTCATGCCTGCACAGCACACACCTTACCCAATGAGCCATCTCACTATACCCTCAGGTAAAAAACTTCCGGAAGAATTTTAAACACTCCCTGCCTTTGCAAGCATAAGGGAATTCTGCTCTTCTATGATCCTTGAAGTTAGAAGAATCTATGAGGCTAGCTCTGGTGGGTGGATTGCAGGAAAAGCCTATGTGTGCACCTCTTTTAGGCTGAAGAGATGGGTAACTTACTTCTATTTCAAAGCTCTCTCTCCTCTGCACATCCACTAAGGAGGCCCCTGGCTCCAGACTGCACAGCTGTAGGCTGGTTGAACTGCTAACAAATCAACGCTCAGCAGAGACATGGAAGCCAGCCCTGGAGAGGTGCCCAGAACTCCAACAGACATCTTGCAAGACATGGAAAGCAAAGCAGTAAACAGCTAAGACTCGTGGAGTTGCTTCTGTGATATAGTCTATCCTACCCCTACTAGCATAATAGTGAAATATTTAAGTCAATTCTTGGTTTGCACACATTCATCAAACATACTTGAAATGAATGAGGCTGATTTTTTAAAAAAAAAAAATCTTCCAAAGAGTAAGATTCAGAATAGGATGTATACTGAGTTATCATTTGTGTAAAATACAGTTAAATACATATGCATTGAATTTGTGTCCAAGTGCACAGAACTCTGGTAGAAATGGCTGCTCTGCAGCTATGACATGTGTGGGTCTGAGGCATGTCACACTGTTTTCTCCCGCCCCCAACTATGTGCATGAGCTATCTGGAAATGAATAAATACATAAATCAAGATTTAAAACAATAGTGAAAGCCTGGCATGGTGGTACTTGCCTGCATTCCCAGCAGCTGGCAGGCAGGAGCTCATGAGTTTAAGGTTATATTTTAATATAAGTGTACTCTTTTAAGGTAAAAGCAATACCGAAATGTGGGTTTTTTTTGAAGATGAAATGAGATCATGGAAATATTGAGTGAAACATAATGATTTGGAGTTTACCAGGAATAACTGATTGGTAATTAAGAAAATGTGATCTGGGGAGGTGAGGCAAATTCAATGTCTAGAACCCCTGAAAAGCTTGAAGGAGAGAACCTACCTCATGAAGTGTGTTCTGACTTTCATACATGTGCTATGACACAGCTACATCCACACTCATGCTGGTACACACACAGTAACAAGTGTCTTAAGAAATCACCGTACTGGATATGATTTGAGCATTGTCATGACAGCATTTTATAACATGCTTCTTGAATTTTGTTTAGCGTATTATGTTCATGTCTTAGATGCTGTTCTGTTAGTATGATGAGACTTCATGGACAAGGGAACCTATAGAAAAAAGTTTTTGTTTTTGCTTTTTTTTTTTTTTTAAATTGGGGTCTTGCTCACAGTTTCAGAGGGTTATTCCACGATCATCATGGCAGGAAGCATGGAACACAGGGGCCACAGCAGTAGCTGGGAGCTTACATCTTGTCTGCAAGATGGAGGATAGAAAATCAAGAACAGAATGAGATTTTTTTTAAACCTTAAAGGCCACCCCAAATGACACGACTTCTTCAACAAGGCCCCACCTCCTAGTCCTTCCTAAAAGTCCGAGCAACTGGGAAACAAACACGAAGAGTATGAGCCTATGGAGAACATTCTTGTTCAAACCTCCTGTCTTAGAGTTACAGCTGTGAAGAGATACCGTGACCAAGGCAACTCTTTTAGTATTAGTATTAGTATTAGTATTAGTATTAGTATTAGTATTAGTATTATTCAACTAATAAAATTTATTTTAAAATGTACAATTCAGTATTGACATTTCTTAAGTCATCAAAATAATTTATAATAATTAAATACCTCTTAAATATAAGGCAACTCTTATAAGGACAACATTTAATTGGGGCTGGCTCACAGGTTCAGAGGTTCAGTCCATTATCACCAAGGCAGGAGCATGGCAGTGTCCAAGCAGACATGGTACAGGAGGAGCTGAGAGTTCTACATCTTCATCTGACGGCTGCTAACAGAATACTGACTTCTAGGCAGCTAGGATGAGGGTCTTTAAGCCCACACCCACAGTGACACACCTACTCCAACAAGGCCACACCTTCTAATAGTGTCACTCCCTGGGCTAAGTATATTCAAACCATGACACCTCCGTAGTTCAGAAGCATCCAGGTAACGGCACCCATTTGTCCCATACTGTGCCTTTTCTAGCATCTGCTTTGACCCCTCTTCTTCTCTCGTTTGTTGGAATTTCTGATAGAAATGGCATTCCTCACAGGAGTGTCACTCATGTCAAGAGTTTCTCTGACAACTCTGAAAAGAAAGACCTTTCAACCATGGAAACCCACGGTAGTTCTCATGTGCGCCATTGAACAATTCCTAATTTCCCAAACAAGAAAAGGAGAGCGAACTGGTTGGCGCATATGCCGGGGAGCAGGGGACTTTAAGCTGAAGGAGCACGTCTCCACCTGTAAATGAAAGCTGAAGAGGTGTGGAGAGTACACATGTAACCTGATGAGACAGAGGGAATCACCTTTCTTTCTCAAAGGCAAAAGTAACCCAGTGCCCCAGAAAGGGATATGAGAGGCCTCGTCCAGGACCAGAGAGCTCCGCCTCCCAGTACCTGTGCTGTGCACATAGGTACAGGCAAAGCATAACTGGCAGATGATTAACTTTGTCCATAGTAAAGCAAGAGGCTTTAACAATCCAAGCTGCTAAACTAACTGTAAGGCAGCCTTCCCTGTCCAGTCCAGACAACTCCTGACTGGTCTCTACCATCTTCTCCACTGTTGCGCATTAGCCTCTTGTCTAGACTCTATACTCAAAAGCTTCTCACCAGAATTTTCACTTAGATATTTAATCCCATTTTCCTAGTATATGGCATCATTTGTAATTTGCTCTTAGCTTTTGATACCTGATACTTATCCCTTGGTTATGGTATTTCTGACTGCTTAGCAGCAACATTACATCTGTCTTTGGCCTCAGCTTCCTCCCAGGATTCCACAGGAACATCTTGTAGAGCATCCTGTCCTTGGGTGGAATCTAAGCAAGGAAATAAGGGGGATGAACGTACCCAGGAAGTCATAGAATTAGTTCATCACCAGTAAGGTAAGGAAAGATGATAACCCGTGATTGAACATGCCTCTGTTATATGTCATTCTGCCCTCAAAACTCAAATCAGAGAGATGGCTACCAAGCATGAGGATCCGAGTTTGATCCTCAACACTCATGTTCAAAACCAGGCTTGTTGTGGTTTGCATGCGAAATGTCCCCCCCCCCAATTCATTTATTAAACATTTGGTCTTCAGGTGGTAATGCTAATTAGAATGGTAGCAGATCATTTAGGTGGTACAGCCTTGTGGAGGAAGTGAGTCACTGGGGTGGGCCTTAGGGCTTTATAGTCACATCCTATCTCCTGGTCACAGTTTTCTAGCCACCATGCCGTCCCTGCCTGCTGCCATGTCTCCCCTGACATTATTAACTATATCCACCTGGGACTGAGAAGCAAACTAAATCCTTTACTTATGTTGCTGTTGTCAGAAGGCTTCACTACAGCAAGTGACATGAAAGGTAGATAAGACAGCATTGCACACCTCTGCTCCCAACACTTGGGAGACAGCAACAGCAAGTCCAGGGTTATCTTGGACATGAAGTGAGTTCAAGGCCTGCCTAGGCAAGAGGAGAGGAAAGGAGAAGAGAGGAGAGGGGAGGAAAAGAGAGGGGAGGGGAGGGGAAGAGAGGGGAGGAAAGGGGAGGGTACAAGAGGGGAAGGGAGGAGAGGAGAAGAGAAGGAAAGAAGAAGTAGACAGAAACAGAAACAAAGATAGAGAGACAGACACAAAGATGGAGGGGAAGGGAGGGCAGCTAAATTTCATTTTAATAAATTGCCAGAGTTTGTAGAAAAAAAAACTTTTCATAATGCCATGATTCTGTTGTTCTGAAATAAGGTTGCTTTAAGTATACACAGCTTTCATAGGTCATAGATATTTTTAAAGATTCTTCTTTTCATCTTGCATTTCATTACAGCTTTATAAAATAGACCATAAGCTAGTTTTACTGACATTAGAGGACTGATGTCTTTGTTCTGTTCTGCTTTGTGTTACAGGTGGCGAGACTGCAGGCATCCGCCATCAAACAACTGGATCATTACGACTGATAGCAAAAACTGGTACTTCCAATTCTAAATCTTTGGCCAGCAGACTCGAGGTTAAAGGGTCTCAGGGCTGTGTCACTGCCAAATCCCCACATTCAAAGCCCCCAGAATGATGATATTAAGATACAGGTCTTTGGGGAGTTACTGGAAACTCTTCAAAGGGATATATATGGAAAGGAAACCCTGTCCTCTATGAGAATATAGAAAGAAGGCACCACTGGACACCAAATCAGCTAGCACCCTAACCTGGGACTGCTCCAACCTCCAGAACTGGGAGAGAAAGAAAAACCTAGTGTTTATGAGTAACCAACTCCAAGGTATTCTGTTATACAGTTGTATCAACTAAGACATTGGGGGTGGAAGAATGGACAGTATTTGTTTCTGGTCCAAAGCTGCCAGGCTCTTTGTTTATAATTAAGTTAATTACAACTGATTAAGAGGTGAGGGTGCCCCAGAGATTAGGTGTAGATGATGGCTCTTCAGTGTGTTAGTAAGACCACCAAGAGACAAAGCCTGGTGGGAGCCATGGGCTCATTGGAGACATGCCCCGTGTTAGTGTGTCATCTTGGAGCAACATAGTCACCGGAAAGGGGGGCGGGGTTCTGACAGTGCCTGTGGAGGGTTGTTTGGAGGATGTCAACTGAGGTGACGATTTCCTCCCTCCCACTCTCATGCAATTATTTTATATCAGGGTTTTCTGTACCGCATGTGAGGGGAGAAGGCGAGCTGTAGAACGAGCAAGCATGCACTGACTCACTCTCTGATTGTGGGTGGGGTAAGACGGTGGCTTTAAGTTCCTGCCACCTCAGCTTGCCTACAATGATGATGGACCTTCCTCTGAAATTTTCAGACCCTTTTTCTCTTGAGTTGGTTTGTAATACTATGTTTTTTGTTGTTGTTTTGTTTGTTTGCTTCCTTGGTTTTTTTTTTTTTTTTTTTTTTTTTTTTTTTTGCTATGATCTGAGCCAAAGTTTTGTCCTCACTGAAATCTTTGGGAGGTCGGACCTTTAGAAGGTGGGACATAGATGGAAGCCATTGCTTGGCCCTCTCCTTGCTATAGTTTTATGTTTTGTAACATGATTTCTTCCTCCACCCTGATACCTACTGTTGTGATTAATCAGCAATAAAATCCCCTCATCACCAGAGTCAAGATAATTCTGGTGCTTTCACCTTTAATGTCTAAAATTTTGATCTTAATAACTTCTTTTCTTTATGAGGTTAGCTTGTCTCGGGTAGTTTGTTACAGTGGCAAAATAGAATGAGATAAAGTACATAGTACAACTATCAATTACATCCCAGATGGCCAAGACTGTAACCATGAAATAACACACCAAATAGACCAGATACTGTTTTGTAAGCTATAAAACTGAATACTTGTTGTATAGCTATTTCTTCTGAAATAAAAACATTCCTTCTTTTAGGGAAACTCCTTGGGTAAGCAACCCTCACAATTCCAGAAAGCTCCTAAACCTTACAAGATACATTAGCCCCTTTCTCCAAGAAGCAGTAACAATTGCTTTGGACGGGAGATTCTCTCTCCTGCCTAGCTGTCTGCATGCTGTGTGAGGCGCTCCAGGGATGCAGCTTTGTGGCTCATCACCCACACTGGAGCAGGTTTTGTGATATAGCTATAAGCAAGTAACCCCAGCAAGGAGAGGAAATGACTCACTAGCTATACTCGGGGAGAATTGTTTCTTTGCTCTTTGAGTAATCTATCTGAGGTGAATAGATGCTTGTTCATGTCTTCTCAGGAAAAGTAACATAACCATGTCCAGTTGTTATTCTACCATTTGAAGGCAAATAGCTTTCAAGTGATGGGGTAACGCGATATGCCTGGTTTCATGAATATTAACATGTTGCCTGATTTTACTAAAAAGAAAATGGATCAAAAGATATTTTAAAGAGGTTGTCAGTGAATAAAGTGTTCATTAAGTCCACAAATAGCGATGCCTACAGCTTTATGGAATGACAAAAACAGCCCATTCATGGTGACTTGTAATCACAGCGATCCTAAATACCTTTCTTCCCCCCTCATGTTGGGTACCACATTTGAACCTCGGGTCTAATTATTTGCAGATGTTAAATTAGAAACTTAAATTAGATACTTATCAGTGGCATTGCCAAGCCAGCTTTAGTCAGGAAATGTCCACGTGTGGAGCCTGGGCATAGCTATATTCATCTCACTGTGGGCGTTGTTTCCATGAGCTTACTGAGAAAGCACAAATGTATCCAAGAATGTCTTGTTTTGGTGCAGATCTATCTCGCTCATTCTTTACCAGGAGCCAATAGCAACTAAAAGCTAGTTGTTAGAAGAAATACTCCTTGACAAAGAGGAGATGCTTATGTTCAAATACCCTAGTGGCCTCTGCTATGATTCCTGTATTGGGATTTTCCCAGGCTTTAGAGTATACTCCAATAGTCTACAGAATTGTTAGGTCCTACTAGATGCCAAGTAGCAGAAGCTGCCTGAAGTAATGGTTACATACTACTGTCAGAGCTAATCTTAAGTTATTACTTGATACACCCAAGAAGAAGAAACCTGAAGAAGTTCCTCCATCAGGTCCTGCAGGCATGGCTATGGGAACATTTTCTTTATTTCTAATTGTTGTAGGCGAGCTCAGCCTACTTGAGTGGTGCCATCTCTGAATAGGAGAGTCTGGCCTGTATAAGGCAGGTAGCTGAAGGTGAGAGAGAGGGAGCAAGCCAGTAAGCAGCATTTTCCTTTGGTTCCTGCCCTGGCTTTCTTGGATGATGGTATGAGCCAATTGAACCTGCACTGGCTGGTTTTGTGTGTCAACTTGACACAAGCTGGAGTTATCCAGAGAAAGGAGTTTTAGTTGGGGAAATGCCTCCATGAGATCCAGTTGTAAGGCATTTTCTCAATTAGTGATCTAGGTAGGGAGTGCCCCTTGTGGGTGGGACCATCCTTGGGCTGGTAGTCTTGGGTTCTATAAGAAAGCAAGCTGAGCAAGCCAGGAGGAGCAAGTCAGTAAGAAACATCCCTCCATAGCCTCTGCATCAGCTCCTGCTCCCTGACCTGCTTGAGTTTCAGTTTTAACTTCTTTAAGTGATGAATGGCTATGTGGAAATGGAAGCGGAATTAACCCTTTCCTCCCCAACTTGTCTCCTGGTCATGATGTTTGTTCAGGAATAGAAACCCTGACTATGACAGAACCCCTTTGCCCTACATTGGTTTCGGTCGGCAATGGAAAGCAAGTTTTGGCCAACTAACTAGTGTTTTTGTTGTTGTTCTGTTTTGTTTGTTTGTTTGCTATTTTATCCTAGGCACCATTCAAAGCTTGAGGCCATTCATGTCACCTGGGAAATGGATCAAAGAAGTACACATATTATCTGTTGATGTCAAAATCCAATGAGGTATTTCAAGAATTAAATGCTTTTTCTTTAATAGTTTTGTGTGCAAGGTGCAGGCCTGTCCTTCATAATAAGTTCATGAGCTTCAGACAGGCCCAAGGCCTGTACAAGGTCACTGTTAGTTTCTATTTCTGGATATTACCAGGTTGACTGAATAATGTAGTTGACAGGCAGGAATCCCTACAGAATAGTAAGACAATTAAGTGCCCCATGGACTAAGCTGTGGTACAGAGCTTAAGCTTTGTAATCGTGAGACAAGTAACTGTATTGCTGTTCCTACCAAGTGCAAGGTCTGCAAGACTGCTTCTGAGATTTCCTTTTCTTCTAAAGGAATAAGTGTGCATTCGTGCGTGCGTGTGTGCGTGTGTGCATGCGTGCATGTGTGCGTGTGTAAGAGAGAGGGAAAGGGGGAGGGAAAGGGGAAGGGGGAGGGGGAGAGAGAGAGAGCTCAGATGCCCAGAGAAGACTGTCAACAATCTGGCTCTGGAGATGTGGAGTTAAGGTGGTTACACCGAGAACCAACTTCTGCTCTCTACAAGAGAGATAGATACATGGTCCCAACCACTGACTGATCTCTCCAGCCTGATTCTTTCCTTTTTTTTTTTTTTTTTTTTGAGACAGGGTTTCTCTGTATAGCCCTGGCTGTCCTGGAGCTCATTTTGTAGACCAGGCTGGCCTCGAACTCAGAAATCTTCCTGCCTCTGCCTCCCGAGTGCTGGGATTAAAGGCGTGCGCCCCCACGCCTGGCTTTACTTTTTGAAATAGTGTTTTTCAGGTCAGAAAAATATAAACCCAACGCTGTTCTTACATGCTCGAGTAAAGAAATTTGATCTGGATTGGTCATGATGATCTGGGAACAGATTAACTTTACCATAGCTAAGTCGACAAGGATGTCTCTGGAGCACTTTTCTGAGTGTGCAGTGAAATTTACACTGGTTAAACACTGTTTTTTGGTTTTTTTTTTTTGTTTTGTTTTGTTTTTTTGATTTTTCGAGACAGGGTTTCTCTGTATAGTCCTGGCTGTCCTGGAACTCACTCTGTAGACCAGGCTGGCCTCGAACTCAGAAATCCTCCTGCCTCTGCCTCCCGAGTGCGTGCGCCACCACCGACCAGCTATTCTTTTATGCCTTTCAATCTTTTGCCTGTGTTCCTTGCCTCTCAGGCCCCTCCTCAGTATACAATATATTATTTACTCTCTGCTGTGCTGTGACAAGATGCCTGGTAGAAACAACTCAAGCAAAGAAGGATTTATTTGGGCCAATGATCTGTCAGGGATTTCAGTCCATCCCTGGAGGAAAGGCATGACCATGGAGAAGCTCTGCCCATAGCCTCAGGAAGGAGAGATGCCAGGACAGCTGACATGGCAGTGAATCAGGCACTGAAAGAACTAGACATCACAGGCATTGCCTTCCGACACCCTTCAAGGCCTACCCTAATAGGCCCCACTTCCCAAAGAACCCACAACCCCTCCAGCAGTGATGCTAGCTGGTGACCAAGTATTCAAACATAAGCCCATGACAAGGAACATTTTCTATTCAGCCCATAATCTATGCTACAGCTCCTCTCTTACTGATCTGCATAGAGGAGGAGGTCAAAGACTTCCCTTCTGCCTGTTGTACCTTACTTATAAGTATTGAGGTCAGGTGATTCAGCATTAAAACCAGGATTATTATTTGTATTTGAAACAAGGTCTCTATATGTCACCTAAGGTTCTGGAACTTTCTGGAGACTAGGTTGGCCTCAACTCTTACAGAGATCCAAATACTTCTGCTTTCTCAGGATTGGGATTAAAGTCATACAGCATCACACCAGGCTATTTCTTTTTAATAGCAAAAAGGAATACCAGTAATAATTGTTAGGAATAAAACCCGGTGATTCATTGTTAAAGGTGCCTGGATCCTGCCCAGGTCCTCCAGCTGACAAACAGAAAGCAGATTCCTTCTAACACCTGCCAGTCTTGCTATTTCCCATCTTCTGCCAAGCTAAACAACTACCCACACACTAGAAGTGTACATTAGAAAAGAACTAAGAGTTGGTGATGGCACACGCCTTTAATCCCAGCACTTGGGAGGCAGAGCCTGGCGGATTTCTGAGTTCGAGGCCAGCCTGGTCTACAAAGTGAGTTCCAGGACAGCCAGGACTATAGAGAGAAACCTTGTCTTGAAAAAAACCAAAAGAAAAAAAAAGAAAAAAGAAAAGGACTAAGAGCTAAGGCCTCTAGGAGGTCATGTGTCTGGTAAGTTTTAAAGTAAGCAGAATGCAAAATGTACAGATGAACCCACAGACCACTCATGACTCTTGGTGAGAAAAAGACAGACACACATGGCAGAAGGAAAGATATAACCTGGAGAACCCCTCAGACTGTACCTTCCTGATTAGTCAGAAAAAGGAGCAAGGGTCGTGTGTTCGGAGTTCATAAATTATTCTCTGATTCCAATCTGCTCCACCATTCCAGGTTGACACCTGAATTTGCAAAGTCATAAGATAAACAATCTTGACTTCACTATTCCAAATCTCCAGTGATATTATTGTGAAAGATGGGTGGGTTTTTTTTTTTTGAATGAAGTGAGGGTTGTTCCTCACAATAATTATACAGAAAAACAGTAACTTTCTTCAAGCAAAGCATGTGTGAGTTTGACCATTTGTTGGCATTATCTATAGTGACTGTACATTAAGAACAAAGAAAATATCATTATGTAGACACCCCTGAGCCTCTGTGGGCCAAGCTCATTCTCTGACAGAACTCTTTAAGTCTATGTTCTAACCACTGAACCACACCAATAATCCATCTTCACCGTCTGGATATAGTTTCCACAGCCCAAGTTCAGGAATCTCTGAAAGGCTGGGGGTTGGGGTGGGGTGTCTCATTCCTCATTACACAGTTACTTTGGTAAATGATTAAGCTTTTTTTTTTTTTTTGTGGAGATTGACAAAGAAAACCACAATACACACTTGTTATTACAGGGAGCAACCCACACACAGCAAGCCTTGTCTCAATGCTCTATGCATGTCTGTGTAGACTCAGTCTGAGTTAGGTGAAGGCAGGGCTCTCTGACTGAGCTTCAGGCAGGCTCTCCGAGTCCAGAGAGTTGTGGTTCCATTAAATAGGAGGTCTGTGGTAAGTTCTCTAGGTGTTCTGACCAGAGTCCTGGAGACAGTCACTGCCTGTAGGGTCTGTAAACATTATGGGCTTGGTTTCCCTGTTTGCTATCTTTCTTAGGTGACTACAAGATCTTCAGAGAAGGAGGGCAATCTTAGCCAGACAGGGAAAGAGAGCTATTCCAATCCGATCCTTACGTACATCCCTGCCTTGGTTATAACAGTGCTGCTCTTTCTAAAAAAAAAAAAAAAAAAAAAAAAAGACTCTGTCTTTCACACAGGATCCCACAGAGCGGAGAATTCAACTGACACTATTTCTTACTCTACTGCTTCAAGCTCTTGGTTTTACTTTTGGACATTTTAGCTGAGCTACTTAAGAAATAAAATAGTCTGGTTTTGTTTACCTTTTTCTTTTTTCTTTTTTTTTTAAAAGGAAGTCAGTTTTCATTGACTGTGTTCAAGATGTCTAACACAAGTGAAGCAATATTGTACCATACTTTTTCTCAATGTCCCCTTCCTGAGATGGAATGCCCACAGCAGGACACTACAGCACATAAGAAGGTACTTGTGGAAACTATGTTGGGACAAGAAACATTAAACATGAGAAAATTGCACATATAATCTACTGTGTTTTGATATTAACCATGGGCTCCCCAAAGTCTTTTCTTCAATGGATATTCACTGCAGGTGACCAGAGATGGTAACTGACATCAATTTGAATGGCTATGTCATCAAAGTTGTAGACCTTAATAACAGCTTACTTTTTTTTTCTAGCATTGCTCCAAGAGCTTGTTTCCAGAAATTTCCATTGCTTATTCATCTTGCTGATGTCTTAGCAGCCATACTTCTTTGCATTGGATCATTCTTGATGAAGTATTGGACAACCTGGGTTCCCAATCTGCAAGTGTTTACTAGGAAGAATAGTGTTTTCTAGAATATCAGGTAAACCTGATGTGGAATTACCTCTTTCAGTGGTACTAATAACAATAAAAGATGAGCCATGAAGATGACAGGCTCTTTCAGGTACATCTTGACATTATTATTATTGTTGTTATTTATTATTACTTGCTCAAATGGCCTCTAGGCTATAAGATTGTGCTAAGCATTAGCTTTCTATGACCACACAGCACTCATTTAAATAGATATTTTAGTCACGGCAGAGTATTTGTGTAATTTGCAGTGTTGACTGTATAATTTAGAGATGTCTTTTTTTAAACACTAAGAATAAAGAAGCAACTCTGGTGTGTGTGAAAAAACTCTGACAGTGCTAAGGGAATGTCAAGAGTGGCAAGAACAGTGACTCACACTTTGAAGGGGAGAAGGAGTTAGGACTAATCTTCTAGCTCTAGGGTTACCCCATCTATAAGTGAAGAATTAAGGTGAACTACAAAATGTCGATCAGATCTGTTGTTCTCTGAGCCCACAGAACACACAGCATTTAACTATCTGAATAATTCCATCTGATCCAATGATGATGATAGAAAAGGATAGTT
Source organism: Mus musculus (assembly GCF_000001635.26). Lineage (NCBI taxonomy): Eukaryota > Metazoa > Chordata > Mammalia > Rodentia > Muridae > Mus > Mus musculus. The sequence continues at coordinate 53,808,907 of NC_000084.6, forward strand.
CACTTGGGGATGCAACTTAATTTGAGTAGAGGGCTTGCTTGGCGTGTTGGGGGTGCTGGGTTCAATCCCTTAACGCACATAAAGTGAATGTAGTGACTTATGCTCTTGGGAGGTGAAGTCAGGAAGATCAGAGGTTCAAGGTCACTCTCTGCTACATAGCTTTAAAGCTAGTCTGAGCCACTTAAGACTGTCTCAAGCTTGTTTCCCAGAAAAGGATAGTTCACTGAAATCCATATGCTATAAAGTCTAAAGGGAGTTTGCTTTTGTTTTCCTGTTAGAATGATTTACAGGCAGCAGAGCTATGGGGCTTATTCCAGACCTTGGCAGGAAGTTCTTGAATGTGTAATAAGAATTCATCCTGTTATAAGACTTGTTTTTGAGACAGTGTTTCACTTCTTTGCCCAGACTGGCCTGGAACACATTGTGTAGCCCAGGGGGCCTCAAATTCAAGTCAATCCTCCTGCTTCAGCATTCTGGGATCACATGTGCGAGCCACCATGCCTAGCCCATATGGACTGAAAAGAAGCTTGACACAGTATGTTGGGACACAGAGCCACTCATGGGGGCATTGTAAATTTCAGTGTGGGTACTGGTGCCTCACTGATGTTTTAAGTGATTGACTGACTGATTGATTGATTGATTGATTGATTGATTGATTTAGTGGGGTGATGGACACATAGACATTGGTTCCCTTCTTCCACCATGGGTTCTGAGGCATCAGGCTTAGAAGCAGATGTCTTTACCCACTGAGCTATCTTGCTGACCCACTCCTTCATTCTTAATATGGACTCTACCTGTAATACCCCAAGTTGGATTTTAGGTCACTAATCCAACGATGGAAATCTTCAGAGTTTGCAAAAAGCTACACATTTCCTGTGTGATTGCCAGAGGTTTTGCTTTGGGGAGCATGAATGTGACCCTTGCTCCAGAGGCTGTACTTTGGAAAATTAAGTAATATTTTCATATTACTACAGTAAAATGTCCTTGACCACTCCTTGAATGACACTCTTGCATGATATATTCTTTCGTATGAAATAATGGTGGCTTTGAGACAGCAAATATTCCTCAGAAAATATACTTTTCCACGAAGACGATGTGGGAAGCAAAGAAAGCTTTAGAAGTAGACATCCTCTAACCAGTGTATCATGTAGAGTACTGCTGTGCTTGTTTGGGTGGGGCACATGGGACTCTTGGGCTTAGTTAATGACAATGGAAAGTAGCTTGGGGAAAGGGGGTTGGAGAGACGACTTAGCAGTAAGAGCACTTGCTGTTCTTGTAGAGGACCTGACTTTGGTTCCCAACATGGTAGCTCACAACCATTGGTAACTCCAGTTCCAGGGGATCTGATTCCCTCTTCCGATCACCAGGTATGCACACGGTATGCAGAAATAAATGCAGGCAAGCACTCATACGCATAAACTAAATAAATGTAAAAAAGAATTAAAATCAAGAAGGCCTAGGTTTGTCCTTTGAAAGTCATTTTTATTGAATCTCCCAAAGCTACTTTAAATAATACTTATCAAATAAAACTATAATTTGGTGTTCCTTTATTTAGAATCCAGTTTCCCCAATGGAAGAATCTGGGCTTTGATCTTTGCCTGTGAATCACTCAACATAGGCCTCAACATGTTCGCATTTCTAAGGAGTAGCTGTGCAGGACTCTGGAATGGGTTTCCCCAAGGCTTCTTTAATGGCCTGTCTTTTAATGCATGATAGCTTGAAATCCTCTTTTCAATGTGATCAATTCATTTTAAATTTGAATGAGCTTCTGCTCTTCCTTACAAACTTATAATGCTACTGACCCGGAGGCATAGGATGTGCACTTTACGTGGATTTTGCAGTCATGGTGGTACGGATCATTCCAAACACAGACACCCTCACCTAGGTCTCCGCACAGACTGAAGATGCTCCTGACTAGCAGAGAGTCTGACCTCGATTCTGGCCTAGAACAGAGCAACTCTGGATCCTCCCCCAGGGGCCTCTCCTCCTGGGCTTGTGTGCTGACTCCATGACAGGCAGATTTCACAGACAACAAGGATTTCTTCTATCTCTGAAGTATACCTAGACTTTTACAATCATATTTTCCCTTCCCATATCTTTAGACTGGAATTGTTTGATTTGCTAATATTCCCTAGCTTAGGTTGGGTTTCAAGCCAAGGACTACTGCAAGAGAAGCAAGAATAGAAAATCAATACTGTAACGATTGCCTGTGAAAATCGCTATGAATAACTTCAGTTATTTCTTCATAGTTTAAGGACTATTGTTCTGTCTTCCTCACGTATGGATCTCTGAGTTTTTATAATGAAATTGTTAAGTTTAAGTCAAGGGCCCTAGAAGAGTAACATCTTTCCAAGTTTATAAGTATCTAGAGGGTGTGCTTAAATAAAAATTTTCAATGTGGCCCTAAGTAGATTCAGTTTTTTCTTTATATTTTTAAGAGTTATTTCTATTATTTTCAATTATGTGAAGGTGGATGTGTGTGCATGTGCATGCAAGTGCATGTATATGTGTTGGTGATGTACGTGTGAGTCCAGATGCCCTTGGATTCCATGGTGTCAGAGCTGGAATTAAAAACAGTTGTGAGATGCCTGATGCGAGTGCTGGGAACTGAGCTCAAGTCCTGTGGAAAGGCATAAAATACATTTAACCTCTGGACATCTCTCCAGTTGCCCCCTCTTATTTTTTTTTAAGATTTATTTATTCTATATATGTGAGTATACTGTCAAAGTCTTTAGACATACCAGAAGAGAGCATTGGATTCCATTACAGATGGTTGTGAGCTACCATGTAGTGGCTGGGAGTTGAATTCAGGACCTCTGGAAGAGCAGTCAGTGCTCTTAACCACTGAGCCATCTCTCCAGCCCCACCCCCACCCCCCTTATTTTTTTAATGAGAAAAAAATGTCATTTCTTGGTCACATCACTAACGTAGTAGCCATCTTGTGCTGATCTAATTTACTTGTGCACAGCATGTTCATTCCATTTCAATACACCAAAGACATACTGTGCATGGGGAAATGTAGTTCTTTAGACCTGATTGTTCCTTCAGATAGCAACGGAAAGGTAGCAGTTAGCTGAGGATTCGCATATAAGTGCTTTAGACTTCAGAGAAATCACAGAGTGCTCTGTTGTGCTTTTAAGCATTTCAGGGCACAAGGAAATGTCGTCATTAGTTATAGGAATAGAGAGTTAGATTTGGGGAGTCAGCCTGACGTGCTCAGTAGGTTCCTGGGGAAACAAGATTCTGTAGCTAGGGGGCAGCTCTTTGGGACCCCAAAGTGTGCTGATTCAGGGACATTAATTCTGGCTCTGTCTTTAGGAAGGCAGATTCTGGAAGTGATGGGAATCCTGCTGTCATCTTTGATACTGAATCATTTGGTTGCAAGCAACAGAAATGACCTCAGCTAATTTAAATGAATGAAATATACACTAGAGAAATATGAATCGTCGCGGAAGACAGGAAATACCAAAGACCCAGACTTCCGAAAGGACATGAGCTAAAACAGTTGGCAACTGCTGTGTGCACAGAAGCCTGTACTTAGCCGTGAGGTGACAACAGCAGTGTGTCACGGCGCTTCCTTTCGGTGTATTTATTGAAATTCTGAGTAAGTGCAATCGATCTAGCTGGGATCCTGAATCTCGGATGGGCAAGACACTTTGATGTGTTGATCATGACATTGTGTTCATGGTGGATGGGGATGGGTATCAGAGAAAACCTAGAACACTAGCTATTACCAGAAGAGCAGGAAAACATCGTCATCGTCATCATCATCACTTTATCACCCTCGATTTCCAAGGCTGTGTTATCCATTGTCCCGATAACTCCCTCTCTTCACAGTAGTTGTATCATGGACCCGACTGCTAGAAAGCGTGTACAAGCCTAGGCTCAGCTTTGATAGAACTGTGCATTAGGAATCCTTAGCTTTGGATTGGCTAATGCCTTATGTTCTGTTTTGGGTTTTTTTGTTCTTTTTTTTCTTGGCACGGTTTGATTCTTTCTTCTTTCCCAGTAAACAGAAGCCCTGAGCTGAATCTAGCTAGTCCCCCATCTTACCAAGCGGCTTGGGTGCTTTCCTGAACACCCAGGACCTGGCCCTTTTCCCTGCTAGGGAGCTTCCCTGAGCGGTTTGGCATGATTACTTCCATATTTCTCAGCGCTGTGCTTCTTCTATGAGAATATTTGGATTTTCCTGGTGGGTCCAGTTAATGACAACTGATGGTCTGCCAAATTTCTCTCTGTGCGTCTCCCTCTTCCTCATAAATTCAGCCCTTTATATACGTCTGGCTCATTCACTATTACTTCTCCTTAATTCAACTTATAAAATATGTTTTTGTCAATATTGAGTCGTTATAAAATCCTAGCGGCGGTGTGCATAAGATTTAAGGAAATATGAAATAATGCAAGGTACTGGCCAGCGGTGGACTTACAGACACAGCCACGCCTGGCTTTTTACTTGGATTTGAAGCAGGTTGAGTCTTTTGGGCTTACGTCACGGCGTGGCACTGCTGGTTATATGGTAGATTTCCAGATTGGCTGGAGCAGTTTGTAATTCACAGCAGCAATGAACGAAGGTTCCCCTTTCCCCACACTCCCACCAGCATCCGTTGTTGTTTGTTTTGTTGAGCACTGCCGTTCTGAGTAGGGTAAGATGAAATCTCAAGGTTGTTTTAATATGTGCTCCCCTAACTGTTAAGGAGTTTTCCTAATTGTTAAGGACAAGGAATATTTTCTGAAATACTCCTTAGCATATTTTTTTTTCTTCTTTTGAAGACTCTCTATTTAGGTCCTAGTCACATTTTTTTTTGAATGGGCCATTTGTTTGTTTTTTAATGCTTTGTTTATAAAAGCCCATATATATGTATGTATATATATGTATATATATATATATATATATATATATATATATATATATATATATATATATGTATATATATGCATTCTGGATTATCGATCCTCTGTCACATGTATAGTTGGCAATGGAATCATCTATAGAGCCCAGATTTTTACAGGAATGCCAGAGTTCCTAGTTCAGGTCTCCTTGCCTGTGCACTTCACTGACTGAAATGTCCCTCCAGCTTAATCATTCTGTCTTACAGTACTTCCTCACTTGATTGGCCAGAAGGGGTCCAGAGAAACTATGTTGAAATCTCAGCCCTAACCTGTCCAATGTGGTCTTGGATAGGTAACTGTTTTCCTTTGAATATCAATTAAAAATCACTTATGTTTATCACTGCTACATAAGCATACTTCCCTTATGTGATGACTGTCAGCCGGGGTCCCTAACACCCTGCTCCTTGTGGTCAGGTTCTGCACACTCCATTAAAAGGTTGAATGTCTACAGCACATAAATTCGAGGTCCTTAAATCCTCTTGAGTTGGCCTTCTGTTTATAGAAAAAAAATTACATTTAAATTTATTTATAGTCATTGTGTGTGTGTGTGTGTGTGTGTGTGTGTGTATTCATACACATGAAGAAATGTGCTCACCATAGCTGCCAATTGAAGATCATATGACAGACTGTGGTTCTTCCATAAAGTGGGTTCTAGGGATCAAACTCCGGGTGTAAGCCTTGATGGCAGATACCTCCATCTGCTGAGTCAACTTGCTAGCCCTTGTTCTTTTATTTTTATTGATTGATTGATTGATTGAGACAGGTTCTCATGTAACCTAGGCTGACCTTGAACTCACTGTGTAACTCCTGACCCTCCTACTTCTGACCTCCCAAGTGCTTGGAATACAGGTGTACTGCCTACCATGTCCAGATCCAAAATTGGTCTTAACAGCACAGTCCAGCAGGTACTTAGGGGTCCTGAGCATATATAAGAAAGATAATACATTGTATTCACATTCCAAAATGATATGTCACATATGGAAGGGGTCAGAGCAGGACCTTAGTCATTGAGCCTTTGATTACTTAAACTCTGCTCCCATCTAATCTTCGCTCCTGTCTCCACGTGTTCACTCCCGCCACGCCAATCATCACACTTTTAGATTGACATTGTCCAATGTACATGTCTCAGTTGAACAATCAACTATGTTAGATTTGCAGTATTTGCTCAAAATATCTTCTTTTACAGAGCATTTTAACTGTAATAATGCTCTTTCTTTTTATCTTTCTATTCTCAGCACTGTGACCAGCACACAGTACTTAATAAATATTTATTTTGTAGGAGGTATAGAGACAACATTTAGCCTACCTAGGACCTCCTAGCACACTTTGATCTAAAGATAGTGCTTAACAGTGACTTGTCTGAGAGATGACTGCACTGATTTTTTTTTTTAAGAACCATAAACCAATAGTCAAACACACAATGCATGGAAAGATCACATGGTGTCAGATTGCCTTTCTGTATAAAATCTAAATTCCATAGTTCATGTTTGAATTCTTCTCTACTATGGTATCCTGTCATTTTCTGCCCTCTGAGTTTGACGCTGTTACAGGTTTGGTCTTGTCTGCTGGCAAGTGGGCTGGGAGGATGCTTCACAGTCATCTTGGTACACTAAGCAGAACCTCCTAACAGGGTCCTCACATCCGCACCCTTCCACAGGGCCCACGTATCCACCCCCACGGTGCTGCCCTGACACGTGAGAGGAATGTCCTGTGACTGTCAGCAGATGGAATCACACTCGTAAGTCAGCTCATTTCAGCTTAAACGGATGTGGACTCAGGGACTGCCACCCACTCCTCAAATTCTCTGGCTTTAATTGTAATGTTTTTTTTCTTCTTAAAAGAAATCCCATTTGGCTGACAATAAAAATTACCCAGAATTTCAACAATTGTGACACTGTCTTGTGAAGATCAGAGTCTTTTAAAATCCAATTTAGAGCAATTACTATGATATGCAGAGTGTTGCTTTCATAAGAAAAAGCAGCAGAATTTAACACATCAAATGCTAAGGAGGACATGATAAGTGCTTTAACAGTCTCTGTGTGGGTTGCTTCTATAGTAGCCTTGTGACTCAGAAAAGCATTTCTCTCTGTGAGTGGTGGGTGGGAAGGAGTTTCTTGTGTACAGAGAGCTAAGTGACAAACACATCTGTGGTCACAAAGCAAGGATGACATTTGTAAAGCTTGTGTGCATAAAACAATCACACATAGGCTGTGTGTACATTTAGACAAGAGTCAGTAGTGACGAGTTCACTGTCTAATTCAGCTTTCTTAATAGTCCAACTCATGATGCCACACTTACCAGCCATGGCTAGATCTGGCCAAACACAGACTAGAGTCATAGGTAATTGTGAGCAGTAAAATAGTTATTTAACAAATATCTAGTAAACACCTACCTATTATGTTTTTATGGGGAAAATAAAACACCAGATTTGGGGGCTGTGGAAATAAATAGGCGGCATCCCTCTTCCTAAGGAGTTTAGAGATCACAAACTATAACCTGATAATTTCTTGACAATCAATATTAACATTATGTTTATGCATGCCATTCAGATAAGAGAAAATTTAGGTTACCTAGAACTTTAAACCTTCAACTCTATCCATATTGACTACAATACTAGGTTACTGTGAAAGGGCACAAAACACCCCAAGACCAAGTTCACAGCACAAAGATTTATTTGCCCCAGAGGGACAAAAGGACAGGAAACAAGAGGCAAGGACAGGAGACAGAGGATGCGGAGAAGGGAAAAGGAACAAGGAAGACAGAGAGGGATACTTGCCCTGAGGGACAAAGGACTATGGATGGATAGAGAGGAGACAGACAATCACATGTAGGCTGTGTGTACATTTAAACAAGAGTCAGTAGTGACGAGTTCACCGTCTAATTCAGCTTTCTTAATAGTCCAAATCACCATGCCACACTTACCGGTATGTATTAGGCAGGTTACCAAGGGAAAGGGGGAACCCCTTAGGACAGCTGGCTTGTTTTCATTGGGCATGTTAATTAGGCTAGCTAGAAGGGGCTTTTGATTGCTGAACTTTAATACTTTAATAGCTAGACCTTGGTAGTCAGCTTTAGGAGGAAGAAGTGGCCAAATAAGGGAATAGAACTTGGGGACTAGCTTTAGGAATGTAACTTTTTTTTTTTTTTTCAAGAAAGAGGGAATGGGAGAAGGGCAAGGCCTGCAAAGAGTCACCTTCAGAGCATACCTAGGTTATATTAATGTTGACTATAATAAATAGGGCAATAAAATGATTTCCTCATAAACTGACAATGTAGTCAATGTTAGATGGATTTTAGCCATGCTTTTCATTTTTTTTATAAAATTGCAACAACGGATGGGTTTGCTCTTTATATATAAATATTCTCCTGGGATTCGAAGAATAGTCTAAAAGTACAACACAATGCCTATTTAAGTAAATTTAACATGGCTCAAAAAAAAAAAAAAAACAAACAAAAACAAAAAAAAAAAAACCTGTCACTGTTTCATAACCCAGAAGCTTGTTTTTTGGTTTTTGGTTTTTTTCAAGATTTCTGGTTGAATGTATGCTGCAGCTCATATTTTTATGATCTGGAGAGTTCTATTTTTAAAGTCCCAAACATAGTTGCTGTTAAAGCATTTTCTTAAGGATAGAAACACTCATAGTAAATAGTACTTGAAATTCTGTTGGCTTTTGTATCAGTTTGGGAGTGTGGTTTAGCGGATACACTGGAGGATGGCTTGAATATGCTTGGCCCACGGGAAGTAGCACTATTAGGAGGTGTGGCCTTGTTGGAGTGGGTGTGGCCTTGTTGGAGGAAGCTTTGAGGTCTCTTGGTGCACAGGCTCCACCCAGTGAGAAACAAAACCTCCTTCTGGCTGCCTTTAGAAGATAGTCTCCTCCTGCTGTCTGTGGATCAAGATGTAGAAGAATCGGCTTCTCCAGCACCATGTCTGCCTGCCTGCTGCCATGCTGCCTGCCATGATGATAATGGACAAAAACTTCTGAAACCATAAGCCAACTCTAACCAAATTGTTACCTTTATACAAGTTGTCTTGGCCATGGTGTCTCCTCACAGCAATAAAATCCTAACTCAGACATAGGCCAATACTGATATGATTCTCTTAAAAGGGAGAGAGGTCATTATCTGTCACCCCTTAACTGGCATTACACTGAATTGGAAATTTACTGTTATAATATGACATGGCAACTTGATTAGAGGCAATTCCTGTGCTGTGGTCTCCCTTGCTTTACTGAATCAGGTTAGTCCTGAAAGTAATGTAATGAAAGTGGATGTACCAATGAGGAGTCTAAACTTGCCAATGATCTGTGACTGGGCTACTTACAAAAATACCAAACTCAGTATGCAAATCTGTGTCCCTATTCTAGTAGCTCTATGTTAGCTAAAGGATCCAAAAATCTCGAATGATAAATGTTTGCCCATTTAAATGGGATTTCAAAAAGGAAGTTTCAATAAGCCCATTGAAATGAAATTACAATAAGGAAGTTTCAATACACGAAACCTAGTTTACCTCACAGGCAAAATCTAGTCAATAATGACTATATGAATAGGGAAAATATCCATGCCTTAAAGAACTAATATGTCCATTCTGTAAATGCAGATTAAAAAAAAAGAGGAGGTTAGGGCAATCACAACAACAACAGACATGCAATTGCTTATTACTGCCTTCATCTGCTCTATATCTCATTCAAATAAAGGTATCTAGGGTTGGAGAGATAGTTAAGAGCACTTGTGTCCTTGTAGAGTACCCAGGCTCTACTCCAGGTGCCCATACAGTGGTTTACAACCATGTGTAACTCCTGTTCTAGGGGACCTGATACCTTCTTCTGATTTCTATTGGCTCCTGAACATACGTAGTGCACATATATTCAGGCACCCTCCTACACACACACACACACACACACACACACACACACACATACACACACACACACACACAGAAGATAAATACTAAAAACAATAAATGAGGTGTCCCATTTAATTTATGGATGATGAATAAAATGATCCATGCATGTCAAATAATTCACACTGACTTTTTTTTTTAATTAATTTGTTCTAATGGTATCGTTGCTTCCTATTTTTTCACAAAATTTTCCAATATCCCCATAACAAAATGTTACATAAAGCTGAGTTTTGATGAGTTGGCCAGCAGCTGTTACAAAGAAAAGAACTTTTCTTGTCATTATTTTCTTTTCCTCTTGGCCAGTTTATGCTGTATCAGCTTCAGGTCAATTCAAATGATGTATGATTCTGTCTTCTCCCTCATCTTCATATTAAGTTCTTGTTCATCTGTGCTGAATGCAGTAATTTAAGACCTCTGGGGGATTGAATGAGTTCTCGAACTTCTATGATTAAGAGTGAAGGTCACTCCCAATGTAGAAAGATGGTATAGATCTATTTTTCTTGTTTCTTTCCACTAAACACAGCTATGATCCCTCACGTTGATGTGAAAGACAACTAAAGGAGAACTATGAAAAGTGATGAGAAGAAGATATGGAAGCTTGGGACCCCAGGACTACAGAGTATCACACCATAAAGCAAGTACTGATAATACAGTCTCTTCAGAGAAAGGCCCATGGTGGGCTGTGCTGTATGTTCCTACACAACAGCACAATGCCACCTAGACCTTAGCTGACTTTCAGTCTAGCAAAAGAAAGCAGTCCAGGTAGCATCCTTTCTTTCTCTGGAGCATACTAGAGTCTTTCTGACAGCCCTAGATGGGCTCAACAATCACTAGTGAAGAGAACGCACTAGAATTGAGCTGCCCTTGGGAAACAGTGGCTGAAAAGTCCATCCACTCTCCCCTGGATCTGAGCTTTGCTTTGTCTATTAGAAATACCCAGATGGCCAGGCAGAGATGTCAGGAGAGACTTGGATGAGGTCAGGAAAGTTAATTTGTTTCTACAGGCCAGACGTTCTTCTTACCCACCCAGAGATACTGATATGGTAAGCAGAGGGGGCAATAGGGAGAGGCCAATAGTGGTACATTTAAATCAAATTAAAACGGATTCTATACAATCTCTTCATATAGAAGAAACTTCCTAACTTATTTTACAAAGGCAATGCTGTAAATAAACAACAGCAACAAGGCAGGACAAAAATTAAAGAGATACAATGACTTTGAAAAACAGATAAGTAAATTCCCCAAACAATGTATCTAAAATGTCCACTCTGACAAGGCAGCACTTATTATATGGGTAAGCAAAGCTGGTTGAGTACTTTCTTTAATAATTCACGTTATCCATGGCAGAAGAAATAGCTCATTGGTTAGGAACACTGGCTGCTCTTGCAAAGATCATGAGTTCAATTCCCAACATCCGCAGGATGGCTCACAACCATCTATAACTCTTGTTCCAGGGTACCTCATGCCCTCTTCTGACCTTCAAAGGTACTAGGCATGCTTGCGGTACACAGACATACATGCAGGTAAAACACTTACACATATAGAAGTAAAAGTAAACAAATCTTTAAGATGTCAGTCTTACCTACCTCATCCACAAGCTAATGAAAGAAAAATTTCTTTGCTTGAATGATGGTGTGCCTTGTTGTATAGAAGCTTTCCAAAGCTTCATGAAGTTCCATCTATTAGTTATTGGTCTTAATGCCCATATGCCAGTTATTCATTTTCTCTTCAATCAGATTCAGGTGATTGGGCCTTATGTTAAGGTCTTTGGTCTATCTGGAGTTGAATTTCATTCAGGGTAATAGTCATGGATCTATATATGTTCTTCTACATTCTGCTTGTGCCATTGGACTAACACCATTTATTGAAGATGCTGTCACTTCTCCGGTGTGTTATTTTTAGCTTGTCAGTAAAAACTTGGGTGTCCATATGTGTATGGAGTTATGCTTGAGTCATCAATTCTATTCCAATCATTAAGATGTCTGCTTCTATGCTGATACCATGCTTTTTGTTTGTTTGTTTGTTTGTTTGTTTGTTTGTTTTTGTTTTACTACAGCTCCGTAACACAGCTTGAAATCTGGGATAGTGATATTCCTGCAGTTATTTTATTATTCAGGATTGTTTTAATATCCTGGGATTTTCTGTGTTTCTCTGTGAAGTGTAAAATTGTTTTTTCAAGTTGTTTAAAGAATTGTTTTGGAATTTTGATTTGGATTACATTGAATCTGTAGATATGATGATGATATATATATATATATATATATATATATATATATATATATAGAGAGAGAGAGAGAGAGAGAGGGAGAGAGAGAGAGGGAGAGAGAGAGAGAGAGACTATTGTGAATGGTATTGCTTCCCTGATTTTTTTCTTTTGTCTGTTTGCAGTTTGTATATAGAAAGGCTATTGTATTTTGTATGTGTGTTCACTATTAACTTGAAATTCATCATCACATAAATGCAAAATTATGCAACTTTTAGAAAAAGAAACAGGAGAATGCCATACCCACTCCAGTAAAAACTGTGTGGCGGGCCCAAAAGCTTGGATGCAGTCCTGAGGCAAAAAGTTTCATGGAAACTTAGTCTTCTGGAGCCTTGGCATCCCGTAGCATGAATGCTCCAAACTTGTCCTTGCGTTAGCCGGTGAATAGATTTTTGTGCTTTCTTTCAGTATTGTTTTATTATAGGTGCCTCCAAGAAATGATTTGTCAAATACCTAAGCTAGATTGAACTTTGCTTCCTGGCATTCACCAATGTCCTAGGCAGTCCTGGAGCTGACCCTGGGCTTGGAATTTTGTAAGAATGTTACTCATTCAGACGAAATGCCCCAGTGTTGACAGTTAGTAATCAAGCATCTCACAGTTTGCTGGATAGGAGCTAGTAATCTCAGAGCTAATTCAAAATTGTAAACTTAGAATCCTCACTACAGTCAGGTATGGCCGACTACATTACATATTAGAAGGAAGTTGGTGAGTTCTTCTGAGAAATGGAGATTCCCTACAGACACTTAAAAGAGCAGCCACGAGCCGGGCGTGGTGGTGCACGCCTTTAATCCCAGCACTTGGGAGGCAGAGGCAGGCGGATTTCTGAGTTCGAGGCCAGCCTGGTCTACAGAGTGAGTTCCAGGACAGCCAGGGCTACACCGAGAAACCCTGTCTTGAAAAAAAAAAAAAAAAAAAAAAAGAGCAGCCAAGTTACTTCCATATGTAAGAATTTACAGTGGCCTAGGAAGAAGGAGGGTTGTGGTTTAAGGAGGAACTACAGTACTGCATTATTCATGAAAAGGTCAGCAAGAGCAGAACCCCCTGGTGCAAGCTTTCACAAGGCTCAGAGGAATAGCATAAATTGTGACTAGGGTGTGAAATCCTCACCTGGCTCCTAGAATGGCTGACTTTAGAAAGGACTACTTTTTATCTCAGTTGTAGCCACTGCCTGGTTCCTGCTAATCTTTATGTGTGCATTTCTCTGTTTTGTTTCAGATAACTTCAATGTACCTTGGCTGATGTGTTACCTAACTTCTTTGTTTTCTTTTGTAATATAAGTCTGATGCTCGCTTTGAGAAATTACATTCAGATACAGCACTCTCTCTGTGTCAGTGTCTGTTTGTCACTTTTCACCGACTCCTTGCTCATCTGAATACCAGGACCCTGGTTCCCCGCGGGTTGAGGGACTGACTGAGTCCAGTCCATGACAGGAGAAAACTATTTGGGATCTTGAACTAGGCAAAGAATTCCTGTGTTGACACAAAAACTTGATCTAAAGAAGAAAAAGTTGACCAGTTGGACTCCATTAAAATTTTAAAAAGTTTTCCTCTGAGAAAGACCCTGTCATAAAAGTGGGAAGGTAATTTCGAGATTGGGGGAAACATGTATTGCAAACATATATCTGACACAAGACTTGGGATAATAATACAGACTGATGTCCAGCCCTGGTCATATGGGTCAATGGTACTCAATGTCTCTGATCCAAACAAGACTATAAAAAGAACACTTAAATTTCAGTAGTTGCTGAGTGATGACACATACCTGTAATACTAGTACCTGGGAGACAAAAGCAGGTAGAGTACCACAAGTTCAAAGCCAGACAGGGCTATCTAGTCATCGGAATGAACACATGTTTCCCAAATAAAATCTCAATAGCTAGATGCCAATATTGTAATTAGACAGCACCAAAAAATAATGAAGTGCGTCCTTAAAAAGGATTCAGAGAAAGCAATACAAATATGTGCAGATGTTCCAATTAATTAACTTTCAGAGAAATGCAAATCAAAATGCAAGCTATCATTACACCTCTATCCAAACAGCTAAATTAAAAAATAGTGATGTGTAGTGAGAATTTTGGTTTCTTTAAAAAACTCAGTTACATTATGTGACTATGTTTTTGTTTTAATCCTAGGTGTGGGATATGGGGCTGCTTCAGATTGTCCATAGCTGCTGTGAATCATCTCCTGTGCTCTAGGAGGGAAGAAATTGTTGCCTGATGCAGATAATTTAATTCAGGGGACTCTAGAGAGTCTGCTGGTCCCTGCTATTGCTGCTTGACTGGTTTGCTGGCTGAAGGTATCCTGCCTATAAGACTGGCATTGTCCCGCAGTGAACTTAAAGCTCCCTAGTCAGCAGGAAGTAGCCTAAAGAAGTCTATGTCTCCTTTCCCCTCTAACCTTCTTTCTCTCCTACCTAATGTTGGGGGGTTGAAAGGGATTAGGGTGGAACAAGGGTTAGAAGGGTCGTAGATATAAGAACCCACTAGAGCAGTCCAAAAATGTACACAGACAGTGATAACATTAAGTACTTGTGAAGATGTGGAGAAACTGAGTCACTCATATATTGCTGAATGTAAATAGTCCATCCACGTTGGAAAATGTCTTTTGAGAAATGAGACATCTACCTACCATAGGAGTCATAATTACACTTCTAGGCATTTGTGTCAGAAAAAAAAAATGAAAACTTGAGCGAAAATGAATATGGCAGTGGCCATTGGCACCTACTGCAAGGAATCAGAGACCCACTGAGACTCTCAAGGGTGACACGTTGGTGGAAAAGGAGTCTGCAGAGCCTGCAATAGCTCCAGAAGAAAGAAAAAGGAAGGCCAGTCTTGTGAGAAGATGCTTTTTACAAGTGGACTCATGGGCTGGAGAGATGGCTCAGCGGTTAAGAGCACTGACTGCTCTTCCAGAGGACCTGAGTTCAATTCCCAGCCACCACATGGTGGCTCACAACCATCTGTAAGGAGATCCAATGCACTCTTCTAGTGTGTGTCTGAAGACAGCTGCAGTGTACTCATATAAATAATAAATAAGTAAACCTTTAAAAATAAAGATAAAAGTGGACTCACTAAATTGGAAAGAAAGATGGTGGAACAGAGCCGCGAGGGGTAGGAAATGATGCATCTATACTTTTAATGTCTCAGGCAGCAAGCTGCAAGCACAAAGGTGGTGCAGATGAGCCCAGGTGCTCCGCACTGACAACAGGAAGCTTTTTGGCGCCCTGTTTGGTGGCTTCAAGCTTCTGTGGAAACAGGTCAATACTGAATTAGGGCTTGTCCTAGCCTGTTTGTTAGCTTCCAGCATGGGGCCACTGCCTCTGTAGCCTGTGGTAGTTGCTCTGATGGGAGACTGACAGAGAACGCAGGGCAGAGGTGCTGCCAGCAGCCCACAAACACAGAGGTCCATCCTGGTGAACCTTGAAGCAGCAGACACGGAGGGCATGAGCTCACACAGAACTTACCCCGCAATGCCCTGACTAGTTGCAACATCACTCTGACTCTGAGCGACAGCAGATTATCTGAGATGAGTATTTATGGTCTTTCAGAAACTAGAAACCTTGAACCAGACCCGTGAGTCGTTGCAATGAATATTCGCATATAAAGCCGTTTGGGCCAAAAATTATACTATGTGACACACTGCAGGTTCCAGTGCCACTGTGACCAATGAATGTGGGATGGAGAGGTGGGAAAGACAGGGGAACCGAACAGTACGTGAACGTGGAGTGAGAGGTGGAACTAGAGGCTTGATGGAGTTGACCGATGCGGATGTGAGAGAAGGCTGCAGTGGATGGGGGAACATGTGGTTGTTGGGTGGGGTCAACAGGTGGTGTGTAGCAGTGTAGAGCTTATACAACCTCGGCTCCTGAATGCTGCCCAGCCTCAGGCTGGCCCTGGTTCTGAGCAATGATGGGACTTCTGAGATATGGGGCCGTTCATTTTCTCAATTGGGCCTCTTCGAAAAATCTCTAGTCTGTGGTGTCCCTGGGGTCCACTTTGTTATCTGTGGTCTACTGTTCCAAGCCATGTTGAAGCCCAAGGTTCATGTAGATGTCTGTGATCCTACAGCAGCCAGGGGCTATAGCCTATGTTTTGATGTTTCTGGCCTGAGTCACCACTGAAGGTCATGAGGATGTCTGTGGTCTGTGCTTGTCACCTTAGGCCAGGTACATTTCCCTAGGGCCATGCTTCCACTGGGGGCCATATTGATGTGAGGGGCCTATGCTGCCACCTGAGTCTGTGTTGACATCTATAGTCTGTGCTGACACCAAGGGTCATATCTAAACCTGTGGTCCTACAGCAGCCAGGATCTGTATTGATGTTCGTGGCCTCTGTTACCACCAAAGGCCAGTGCA
Organism: Mus musculus; assembly: GCF_000001635.26. Lineage (NCBI taxonomy): Eukaryota > Metazoa > Chordata > Mammalia > Rodentia > Muridae > Mus > Mus musculus. The sequence goes on from NC_000084.6 coordinate 53,825,317, forward strand.
AAGGTCCATGATCTATACTGCCACCTGAGGCTGTGTTGATGTCTTTGTCCCCTTCTGCCACCAAGAGCTATGATACCGTTTGTGGCCTGTGCTATGGCAGTGCTGTGCTGATGTCTGTGGTCTGTACTGCCCCCAGAGTTTGTACGAGGTCAATGGCATGTACTGATGCTGGAGACCATGTGGGAAATCCATGATCCCTGCTCACAGTGACTGTAAAGGGCAAGAAAGCTACTTTTGCTGTGATATTGATAACTCCATATTCACAGTTGTTAAAGAAAGATAGAGAAGGCCTATGTGACTACCCTTAACCCCCTGGCCCTCCTAAATTAACAGCCTAGACAGAAACCACCATAGAGAACTCTTAAAAGCATGATAAGGATGCTGCTTAAGTATAGCTCTCCACCACTGATAACTTCTGGTGGGCGTGCAGGTAGGAAAGGACTCAATTTTCTTTAAGAGCCTGACCACTGAGAGTTTGACCATGAGTATATGGGCAAGACAAATTGGATCTTTCTTTTTTTTCTTTCCTTTTTTTTTTTTTTTCTAGTGAGGGATGAGGGTGGGGGCGGTCATAATGGTGAGAGGGACAGACCTGGGAGGTCTGGAAAGTAAATTTGATTGGGGTTCATGATGTGAACTTCTCAAATAATCAATAAAAATATTATGAAAAGGAAAAAGAAAACTCAAGTTCACATAAAAACCGATGCAGAGATGCTCACAGCAGCCTTAGTCAGGATAGCTAAGACTTGAAGTTGGCTCAGGTGTTTTTCAGTAAGTAAATGATTGTCAAGGTGAATACATACATGGCTTGTAATACTCAGCTATGAAGAGGAATGGGCTACTGATGCGTGCAACAACTTGGATGAATTGCCAAGAAATTATGCTGAGAAACAAATCGACATTTCCTTATGGCTAAACATTGTGGGATTTCATTTATATTCATATTTTGTAAGTGGAGAGCAGGGACAGAGCCGAATCGAGATAGTTTTAGAGAGGAATGACATACAAAGGATCCTTCCGTGCTGTTTGCTATAGTTGCTTGTAAATATATAATGAATCATGATAAGATCCGATTTAAATAAATTTTAAAGCGAGTTAACACAGTACTTAGAAACTGAATGGCATATGTCCTGGCTGGTTTTGTGTGTCAACTTGACACAGGCTGGAGTTATCACAGAGAAAGGAGCCTCCCTTGAGGAAATGCCTCCATGAGATCTAGCTGTAAGGCACTTAGACTTACTCAATTAGTGATCAAGGGTGGGAGGGCCCATTGTGGGTGGTGCCATCCCTGGGCTGGTAGTCTTGGGTTCTATAAGAAAGCAGGCTGAGCAAGCCAGGGGACACAAGCCAGTAAGTAACATTCCTCCATGGCCTCTGCACCAGCTCCTGCTTCCTGACCTGCTTGAGTTCCAGTCCTGACTTCCTTTAGTGGTGAACAGCAATGTGGAAATGTAAGCTGAATAAACCATTTTCTCCCCATCTTGCTTCTTGGTCATGTTTGTGCAGGAATAAAAACCCTGACTAAGACAACATAGTTCTAGTATATGTGAGTAGCATCTTTAGGGTTTTTTTTTTTTTTTGGAGAGGGAATTTGTGTATGAATTCAAGATAATCCAAATAGTTTAAACTTACAATGAAGACTTGTAATATTCAAGGAAAAGGGATCATTTATGAAAGTATAAATCATAAGAAAAGTTCAGCCAAATGCTACAGCGTTTGTACTTTTTTATTGATCCACCTTGTGATTTAAATAATTGGCACACAAAGTCCTCAAGGCCACCTTTCCCCTCTCAGATAATAATTAAGGTTACTGTAAGGAATGTCCAAGGTGTGTAAAACAGTCACCTGAAGTGGAAACTTAAGGGCTCTTTGCAATGTCAGTTGTGTTGGATGGTGTTTTGCTGGGGCAAACACGTGAAGGAACTTTAGCTGAAGTGAACACAGGTGAATGGCTAAAGAGACCCAGGTGAAACGCAGGAGATTCTGCTAAAGTAAGCACACGAAAGGACATGTGATGAAAGAGTCTTTGCTAATGACACAAATATATTGATGCATAATTACTTTGCATAGTTGAGCCATGTTTGTCGGGACTCCATAGAGAGAAACTTCTGGTGGTGTGCTGCAGTTTCTTGCTGCCTCCATAGACTCAGGCTAATTGGCAGAGTGATGTAAGCTGAGACAGGTGCACATACTGAGGCAAAAACTGTGCTGAGGCAAGGTCCATGGAGGACACATGATATTTGGATTGTGAATAAAGAGGAATCAGGGACAGTGATGGAGGCTGAGCTTGGCTTGCTTATAGAGCTAGCTGTGCAACACTGGTTGGTCTCACATCTTCGCTGATCTTTGATTTCCTGAGAGAGGCACAGCTGAAAACTCCTGGCGGTCTTCCTGGTCCGTCCTGCTAACTCACGCCATGCTGAGGCTGAGGCATGGCTGTCTCTGCTAGGTAGTGCCACTGCTGCTGATTTGTGTTTGCTCTCCAGACTCTCTAGAAGTAGACTGCTTGTGTATCCATGAAGTGGTTTTGAGTGAATTGAGCTGCCTTGGCAGACCTGTGAACTGAACTGCTGATTTCCAGACACAGCAACGCAGATGGGTTCCTCCAAAGAACTTTTATAAACAGGTCTACTCCACCGACTTCCTTTCTCTTCCACTACCTCTGATGGGTGGTGGACTAAAAGGGAAGTTAAAGTGTTGAAGAAACTTCATTAAAAATAAGGATTGAAAAATATTAGAGTTGCAGTCACCTGTCCAAAGTTTCTTCAAGAGTGTCACAATCAACAAGTCTCAAAAATGACTTGTTTGTTTTGTTTTGAGATAGGGACAGCCCTGGCTGTCCTAGAACTCATTATGTGGACCAGGCTGGCCTCGAACTCACAGAGATCTGACTGCTTCTGCCTCCCAGGTGGTGGGAATGTCACCATACCCAGCACTTAAACATGACTTTTTTTTCCCCATTTTTATTAGGTATTTAGCTCATTTACATTTCCAATGCTAAACCAAAAGTCCCCCATACCCACCCCCCCCACTCCCCTACCCACCCACTCCCCCTTTTTGGCCCTGGCGTTCCCCTGTACTGGGGCATATAAAGTTTGCAAGTCCAATGGGCCTCTCTTTGCAGTGATGGCCGACTAGGCCATCTTTTGATACATATGCAGCTAGAGACAAGAGCTCCAGGGTACTGCTTAGTTCATATTGTTGTTCCACCTATAGGGTTGCAGTTCCCTTTAGTTCCTTGGGTGCTTTCTCTAGTTCCTCTATTGGGGGCCCTGTGGTCCATTCAATAGCTGACTGTGAGCATCCACTTCTCTGTTTGCTAGGCCCTGGCATAGTCTCACAAGAGACAGCTATATCTGGGTCCTTTCAGCAAAATCTTGCCAGTGTATGCAATGGTGTCAGCGTTTGGAAGCTGATCATGGGATGGATCTCTGGATATGGCAATCACTAAATGGTCCATCCTTTCGTTACACTTCCAAATTTTGTCTCTGTAACTCCTTCCATGGGTGTTTTGTTTCCTATTCTAAGAAGGGGCAAAGTGTCCACAGTTTGGTCTTTGTTCTCTTGAGTTTAATGTGTTTAGCAAATTATATCTTATATCTTGGGTATCCTAAGTTTCTGGGCTAATATTCACTTATCAGTGAGTACATATTGTGCGAGTTCCTTTGTGATTGGGTTACCTCACTCAGGATGATGCCCTCCAGGTCCATCCATTTGGCTAGGAATTTCATAAATTCATTCTTTTTAATAGCTGAGTAGTTCTCCGTTGTGTAAATGTACCACATTTTCTGTATCCATTCCTCTGTTGAGGGGCATCTGGGTTCTTTCCAGCTTCTGGCTATTATAAATAAGGCTGCTATGAACATAGTGGAGCATGTGTCCTTCTTACCGGTTGGGGCATCTTCTGGATATATGCCCAGAAGAGGTATTGCTGGATCTTCCGGGTAGTACTATGTCCAATTTTCTGAGGAACCGCCAGACTGATTTCCAGAGTGGTTGTACAAGCTTGCAATCCCACCAACAATGGAGGAGTGTTCCTCTTTCTCCACATCCTTGCCAGCATCTACTGTCACCTGAATTTTTCATCTTAGCCATTCTGACTGGTGTGAGGTGGAATCTCAGGGTTGTTTTGATTTGCATTTCCCTGATGATTAAGTATGTTGAACATTTTTTCAGGTGCTTCTCTGCCATTCGGTATTCCTCAGGTGAGAATTCTTTGTTCAGTTCTGAGCTCCATTTTTTAATGGGGTTATTTGATTTTATGGAGTCTACCTTCTTGAGTTCTTTATATATATTGGATATTAGTCCCCTGTCCAATTTGGGATAGGTAAAGATCTTTTCCCAATCTGTTGGTGGTCTTTTTGTCTTATTGATGGTGTCTTTTGCCTTGCAGAAGCTTTGCAATTTTATGAGGTCCCATTTATCGAGTCTCGATCTTACAGCACAAGCCATTGCTGTTCTATTCAGGAATTTTTCCACTGTACCCATATCTTCGAGGCTTTTCCCTACTTTCTCCTCTATAAGTTTCAGTGTCTTTGGTTTTATGTGGAGTTCCTTAATCCACTTAGATTTGACCTTAGTACAAGGAGATAGTAATGGATCAATTCACAATCTTTTACATGATAACAGCCAGTTGTGCCAGCACCATTTGTTGAAAATGCTGTCTTTTTTCCACTGGATGGTTTTAGCTCCCTTGTCAAAGATCAAGTGACCATAGGTGTGTGGGTTCATCTCTGGGTCTTCAATTCTGTTCCATTGGTCTACTTGTCTGTTGCTATACCAGTACCATGCAGTTTTTATCACAATTGCTCTGTAGTACAGCTTTAGGTCGGGCATGGTGATTCCACCAGAGGTTCTTTTATCCTTGAGAAGAGTTTTTGCTATCCTAGGTTTTTTGTTATTCCAGATGAATCTGCCGGTTGCCCTTTCTAATTCGTTGAAGAATTGAGTTGGAATTTTGATGGAGATTGCATTGAATCTGTAGATTGCTTTTGGCAAGATAGCCATTTTTACTATATTGATCCTGCCGATCCATGAGCATGGGAGATCTTTCCATCTTCTGAGATCTTCTTTAATTTCTTTCTTCAGAGACATGAAGTTCTTGTCATACAGATCTTACACTTCCTTAGTTAGAGTCACGCCTAGGTATTTTATATTATTTGTGGCTATTGAGAAGGGTGTTGTTTCCCTAATTTCTTTCTCAGCCTGTTTGTCCTTTGTGTAGAGAAAGGCCATTGACTTGTTTGAGTTAATTTTATATCCAGCTACTTCACTGAAGCTGTTTATCAGGCTTAGGAGTTCTCTGGTGGAATTTTTAGGGTCACGTATATATACTATCATATCATCTGCAAAAAGTGATATTTTGACTTCTTCCTTTTCAATTTGTATCCCCTTGATCTCCTTTTGTTGTTTAATTGCTCTGGCTAGGACTTCAAGTACAATGTTGAATAGGTAGGGAGAGAGTGGACAGCCTTGTCTAGTCCCTGATTTTAGTGGGATTGCTTCCAGCTTCTCACCATTTACTTTGATGCTGGCTACTGGTTTGCTGTAGATTGCTTTTATCATGTTTAGGTATGGGCCTTGAATTCCTGATCTTTCCAAGACTTTTATCATGAATGGGTGTTGGATTTTGTCAAATGCTTTCTCAGCATCTAACGAGATGATCATGTGGTTTTTGTCTTTGAGTTTGTTTATATACTGGATTACGTTGATGGATTTCCGTATATTGAACCATCCCTGCATCCCTGGGATGAAACCTACTTGGTCAGGATGGATGATTGTTTTGATGTGTTCTTGGATTCAGTTAGCAAGAACTTTATTGAGGATTTTTGCATCAATAATCATAAGGGATATTGGTCTGAAGTTCTCTATCTTTGTGGGGTCTTTTTGTGGTTTAGGTATCAGAGTAATTGTGGCTTCATAGAATGAGTTGGGTAGAGTACCTTCTGTTTCTATTTTGTGGAATAGTTTGTGAAGAACTTGACTTTTTGATAGGATGCTTTGTAAGATACTGTGATTGTTAATCTCCATTGTCAGCTTGATGAGGTCTAGAATCACCTAGGAGACAAGTCTCTGGGCATGAGTACAAGAGATTATCGTGATTAAGTGGAGGCAAGAGCGTCTGCCCACTGTGGGTGTCACCAATCCCTGGGCTGGGGTCATGACTTGTATAAAAAGAGGAATAATTGCCAAGTACAATCATTCATCACCCCTCCCCCCCAGCTTCTTTCTTTTTCTTTTTTTTTAATTAGGTATTTTCTTCATTTACATTTCCAATGCTATCCCAAAAGTCCCCCAACCCCCCCCCCCCACTCCCCTACCCACCCAAACACCCATGGAAGGAGTTACAAAGTTTGGAGCTGAGACAAAAGGATGGACCATCTAGAGACTGCCATACCCCTAGCTTCTTGAGAGTGGAAGCCATGAGACTGGCTGCCTCTTCAAGCTCCTGACACCATGATTTCCCCACCATGATAAACAAGAGCCTGGAAATACTACAACAAAGCAATGCCCCCCCCCCCCCCGCTTTCTCTTTCTTTCTTTAAAAAGACAGGGTAGTATAATTCTTAGTGTGTGAGTATCTCTCTGTGTCCCTTTCTTTGTCCCCCTCTTCCCCTTCCCTCTGTACGTGTGTGTGTGTGTGTGTGTGTGTGTGTGTGTGAGTGCGTGCACACATGCACTTACACACATGCCACAGCATGCATGTGCGGTCAGAAGGCAATTCTGTGGAGTCTATTGCTCTTCCACCTCTAACATGTTCTGGGATGGAGCGTATGTATGTCATCAGGCTTGCTTCATTGGGTAGCAAAGAGCTGACCCTTCTCATGGACCCTTCTCTTTCTTCCCATGTATCTTTTTCTTATGGGATTGTAAATTGATTACAATATTTCCCCTTTCCCTTCCTTCCCCTCAAATCCTCCCCCACCCACCCATCCCCTCTGTCCTTCAGGTTAACCCACCCTTCTTAAATTGCGTCTGTGGCACTATTTTATCACAGCAGCAAACACATATCTATGACAGACATCTTTTCTTCTATTTCCCGTCAGCACGAATTTGAAGATAGCTAAGAAAGAACAGTGTAAAATATCAACTCAGTTAACATTCTCCCCACCACCACCCTGCCCCAGGAGATTAAAAGTAGCACTGATAGAAAAAATTTGCCCCAGTAGTGTGTGAAATGACAGATTCATATGAGTTTTTGCCACAATGCAATGCAATTTTCTTTGGTATTTAGTTCTGGGGTTCAGATTTTGCTCATTTCGGGTCTACAGAAACTTATTTGAGAATTTAAGTCTGCCATCTGAGAGGTTTGGAACATTAGAAAGATCCTAAGTCAGCAACAACTAAGTAATCTTTGAGAGTGCCATGGAGACCAGAAATGCCACACCTCATGACCTACCATTTGGAACTTGCTGACTCAGCCAGTGCTCTTCAGCATTTCTTACCTTGAGAGTGCTCACAAAGGACTGCTGCTCAGTCCTCAGAAGCCCGGTATCCAGTGAGCAGTGGGCGTGGCGCCAAGATGATCCCGGGACAGACAGCATCAAGCCAGAACACCAAAAGTGAAAGACTCAAGTCAGTCAGCCCACAGAAGGCAAAGCAAAGGCAAGGGGCCACTCGGCATCCCACACCACGGAAGACCTTAATTTACACTTGGAAAAGCATAACTGAATAGTGGAGGTTTTGCGTTAGTACCACTGTAAATTCCATCTCTATTTGACCTTTAGCACTCTTTTATGGGTCCTTTCAAAGCACACTCCACAGCTTTTGAGCTCATGAGCTAATTAGATTAGAAAGAAATAGTTGCTGCATTATCAGAGAACAATTTGGCTAATAAGAAAAACAAAAGGACCCTCTTTTCAGGATTTCTGCTCTGAAAAAGGACATTATAGCGAGGGACACTTTCTTATCCCTGAAAAAAGTAGAAAGAAGAAAGTTCATCTTGATGAATACCAATCTTGAGAGAAAAAAAAAAATTCCTAGAGCTTTTGTTAGCACCCAGAAAAAATGTTGTGTGGTCCTAAGGCAGATTAAACAAGTGGTGTGCTATGGAGCTAGTCTTCAAAAACAAATTCTGAAAGATGACAAATGTCACATGTAGTGGCTATTCCTGGTTGTCAACTTGACAATATTTGGAATGAACTACAATTCGGAATTGGAAGGCTCACCAGTGACCCTTATCTGGAGGCTTGGAGATCCTTATCTGGATCTTGGTTTGAAGATCTTGAGCCATAGTGGCTATGGATTCCAGAAGATTGAATCTCCGAGTTAAGGAACACACCTTTAATCTGGGCTATGCCTTTCATCTGGGATTAAAGGTGTGGTGGAACACACCTTTAATCTGGGCTACACCTTTTGCTGGAGACAATATAAGGACATTGGAAGAAGGGAGTCTAGCTCTTGCTCTTGCTCCTGCTCCTTCGCCTGCTTGCTGCGTGAGACTGAGTAACTGCTAGATCCTTGGACTTCCATTCACAGCTGTGACTGAACGATTGTTGGGAATTGAGCTGCCGACTGTAAGTCATCAATAAATTCCTTTATTATCTAGAGACTATCCATAAGTTCTGTGACTCTAGAGAACCCTGACTAATACAGAAGTTGGTACCAGGAGTGGTTCTAGAGTAACAGAAGTACAAGGATGAATCTTTTAAAATTCTGGAATTGGCTTGTTGATCCACCAGCACTTTCAACTATTGAAACCTCTCCAGATTCTCTCCCTCCTGGGAGCTCAGAGAATTTTGAAGACCCATGGTTGAAACTATATTCCGAACTTAAAGAAGCTAATGCCCTTGATTTTCTTAATGAATTAGGTGATTCAGTGCACAAAGCTTTCTACAAGATGGGGAAAAAATCGAAAAATGATTTTACAGGCTGGCTGCTCTTAGTATCTGTGGAAAAAATGATGAATGAAAGGAAGGAGTTGTGTGATAAAATCGAAAGGCTCCAGACACAAGTAAACGATCTAAAAGTTGCTAAGTGTGTCCTTGAGGAGAATCTTCTCTCTTGTAGCAATAGAGCTCAAGTTGCAGAAAATCAAACAGAAACTCTCATTGTAAGGTTGGCTGAACTACAGCGAAAATTCAAGTCTCAGCCTCAGAGTGTGTCGACAGTTAAAGTAAGGGCTCTAATTGGCAAAGAATGGGATCCTACAACATGGGATGGGGATGTGTGGGAAGACCATGTTGAAGCTGAGAATTTTGAATCCTCAGATTCTCAAGGGTTTGCCCCACCTGAGGAAGTAGTACCCTCAGCCCCACCTCTTGAAATAATGCCTTCCCCACATGAGGAAATTAATTTTGCAGAGTCTGCTCACGGCCCACCAATAGTTTCTTCTAGACCTGTAACCAGACTCAAAGCAAAACAGGCTCCTAGAGGGGAGGTAGAAAGTGTAGTCCATGAGGAAATTCGCTACACTACTAAGGAGCTTAATGAGTTTGCTAATTCATTCAAGCAGAAACCTGGTGAATATGTGTGGGAATGGATTTTAAGGGTGTGGGATAAGGGTGGAAGGAACATAAAACTAGAGCAGGCTGAGTTTATTGACATGGGTCCTCTGAGTAGAGATTCTAGGTTTAATACGGAAGCTCGCATAGTTAAAAAAGGTGTCAAAAGTTTGTTTGAATGGTTGGCTGAGGTGTTTATCAAAAGATGGCCTACTGGAAATGACTTGGAGATGCCTGATATTCCGTGGCTTAGTGTTGATGAAGGGATTTTAAGACTTAGGGAAATTGCAATGCTAGAGTGGATATATTGTGTAAAGCATAATTGTCCACAATGGGAAGGTCCAGAAGATATGCCTTTCACCAGCTCTATAAGACGCAAATTGGTGAGAGGGGCACCAGCACATTTGAAGGGTTTTGTTCTTTCCCTTTTCCTTGTGCCAGATCTTAGCATTGGAGATGCTTCTGCTCAATTAGATGAATTAAATTCACTGGGTTTAGTTGGATTCCGAGGTAACAAGGGCCAGGTGGCAGCATTGAATCGCCAGAGACAAGGTGATTCTAGTTATTATAATGGACAGCGTAGACAAAAGAATGTTTATAATAACATACCCAGTAATGGTCAGCACAGGAGAGGTGAAATTTATAATGGCATGACTCGGTTGGACCATTGGTACTGGCTAACCAATCATGGTGTTTCCAGGAATGAAATACATAGGAAGCCTACTGCATATTTGTTTGATCTGTATAAGCAGAAAAATTCTCAAACAAATGAAAGAAAGGCTACATTAGATCGTGGTAAACAGCCCAATGAAAGAAAGGCTACATTAGATCGTGGTAAACAGCAATCTCGGCCAGTGAATCAATTTCCAGACTTGAGACAGTTTGCAGATCCAGAACCCCTTGAATGAAGGGGTGGCCAGGTTCCGCTGAGGAAGGATCTTGATAAGACACTCAAAGGTTTTGCTGTTACCCTTTCTCCAGTTCTTCCCCAGAGGGACCTACGGCCTTTTACAAGGGTAACTGTACACTGGGGAAAAGGAAATAATCAGACTTTTCGGGGTCTGCTGGATACTGGTTCTGAGTTGACACTGATCCCAGGGGATCCCAAGAAACATTGTGGCCCTCCAGTTAAAGTAGGGGCTTATGGAGGGCAGGTGATTAATGGAGTTTTGACTGATGTCCGACTCACAGTAGGTCCAGTAGGTCCCTGGACACATCCTGTGGTGATTTCCCCAGTTCCAGAATGTATAATTGGGATAGATATACTCAGAAATTGGCAGAATTCTCATATTGGTTCCCTGAACTGTAGAGTGAGGGCTATTATGGTTGGAAAGGCCAAATGGAAGCCTTTAGAGTTGCCTCTGCCAAAGAAAATAGTGAATCAAAAACAGTATCGTATTCCTGGAGGCATTGCAGAAATTACTGCCACTATCAAGGACTTGAAAGATGCAGGGGTGGTGGTTCCCACCACATCTCCGTTTAACTCTCCTATCTGGCCAGTGCAGAAAACAGATGGATCATGGAGAATGACAGTTGATTATCGAAAACTAAATCAGGTAGTAACTCCAATTGCAGCTGCTGTACCAGATGTAGTTTCGTTACTTGAGCAAATTAACACATCTCCTGGCACCTGGTATGCGGCTATTGATCTGGCAAATGCCTTCTTCTCAGTACCTGTCCATAAGGACCACCAGAAGCAATTTGCTTTCAGTTGGCAAGGCCAACAGTATACCTTCACAGTTTTGCCTCAAGGATATATTAACTCTCCTGCCCTGTGTCATAATTTAGTTAGAAGGGATCTTGATCATTTGGATCTTCCACAAAATATCACATTGGTGCACTATATTGATGACATTATGCTGATTGGACCAAGTGAGCAGGAAGTAGCAACCACTTTGGACTCATTGGTAACACATATGCGTATCAGAGGATGGGAAATAAATCCAACCAAAATTCAAGGACCATCTACCTCAGTGAAATTCTTAGGAGTCCAGTGGTGTGGGGCGTGCAGAGATATTCCTTCTAAGGTGAAAGATAAGTTATTGCACCTGGCCCCTCCTACAACCAAGAAAGAAGCACAACGTTTAGTGGGCCTATTTGGATTCTGGAGACAACACATCCCTCACTTGGGTGTGTTACTTAGGCCTATTTACCAAGTGACTCGGAAAGCTGCTAGCTTTGTGTGGGGCCTGGAACAGGAGAAGGCCCTTCAACAGGTCCAGGCTGCTGTGCAGGCTGCTCTACCACTTGGACCATATGACCCAGCAGACCCGATGGTACTTGAGGTATCTGTGGCTGATAGAGATGCTGTTTGGAGCCTCTGGCAGGCCCCTGTAGGTGAATCACAGAAAAGACCTTTGGGATTTTGGAGCAAAGCTCTACCATCATCTGCAGACAACTATTCTCCCTTTGAAAAACAGCTCTTGGCCTGCTATTGGGCCTTAGTGGAAACTGAACGTTTGACAATAGGACACCAAGTTACTATGCGACCTGAACTACCCATCATGAGCTGGGTACTATCAGACCCTGCAAGTCATAAAGTGGGACGCGCACAGCAGCAGTCTATTATCAAATGGAAGTGGTATATACGTGATCGGGCCAGAGCAGGTCCTGAAGGCACAAGCAAGTTACATGAAGAAGTTGCTCAAATGCCTATGGTTTCTACTCCTGTTACAATGCCATCTGCTGCCAAGCATGCACCTATAGCCTCATGGGGTGTTCCCTATGATCAACTGACCGAAGAGGAGAAGACTAGAGCCTGGTTTACTGATGGCTCTGCACGTTATGCAGGTACCACCCAGAAGTGGACAGCTGCAGCATTACAACCCCTTTCTGGGACAACCTTGAAAGACACAGGTGAAGGGAAATCTTCACAGTGGGCAGAACTTCGGGCAGTACACATGGTATTACAGTTTGTTTGTAAGAAGAAGTGGCCAGATGTACGATTATTCACTGACTCATGGGCTGTAGCCAATGGATTGGCTGGATGGTCAGGGACTTGGAAAGATCACAATTGGAAAATTGGTGAGAAAGACATCTGGGGAAGAAGTATGTGGATAGATCTCTCCAAATGGGCAAAGGATGTGAAGATATTTGTGTCCCATGTAAATGCTCACCAAAAGGTGACTTCAGCCGAGGAGGAGTTCAATAATCAAGTGGATAAGATGACCCGTTCTGTGGACAATCAGCCTCTCTCCCCAGCCATCCCTGTCATTGCTCAATGGGCACATGAACAAAGTGGCCATGGTGGTCGAGATGGAGGTTATGCTTGGGCTCAGCAACATGGGCTTCCACTCACCAAGGCTGACCTGGCTACAGCTGCTGCTGATTGCCAGATCTGCCAACAGCAGAAACCAACACTGAGCCCCAGATATGGCACCATTCCTCGAGGTGACCAGCCAGCAACCTGGTGGCAGGTTGACTACATTGGACCACTTCCTTCGTGGAAAGGACAGCGTTTTGTTCTTACTGGAGTAGATACTTATTCTGGTTATGGATTTGCCTTTCCTGCACGTAATGCCTCTGCTAAAACCACCATTCACGGACTGACAGAATGCCTCATCTATCGTCATGGTATTCCACACAGTATTGCTTCTGACCAAGGAACTCATTTCACAGCCAGAGAAGTACGACAGTGGGCTCACGATCATGGAATTCACTGGTCTTACCACATTCCCCATCATCCTGAAGCAGCTGGGCTGATAGAAAGATGGAATGGCCTTTTGAAGACGCAGTTACAGCGCCAATTAGGTGGTAACAGCTTGGAAGGCTGGGGCAGAGTTCTTCAGAAGGCAGTATATGCTTTGAATCAGCGCTCAATATATGGTACAGTTTCACCCATAGCCAGGATTCATGGGTCCAGGAATCAAGGGGTGGAAAACGGAATAGTTCCACTTACTATCACTCCTAGTGACCCTCTAGGAAAATTTTTGCTTCCTGTCCCCATAACTCTAGGTTCTGCTGGCTTAGAAGTTTTGGCTCCAGAGAGGGGAGTGCTCCTACCAGGAGCTACAACAAACATTTCATTGAACTGGAAGCTCAGACTTCCCCCTGGTCATTTTGGGCTTCTAATGCCCTTAAACCAACAGGCTAAAAAAGGAATAACAGTGTTAGGAGGGGTGATAGATCCAGATTACCATGGGGAAATTGGATTACCTCTTCACAATGGTGGTAAGCAAGATTATGTCTGGAGTGCAGGAGATCCCTTAGGGCGTCTCTTAGTACTACCATGTCCTGTGATTAAAGTCAATGGGAAACTACAACAGCCTAATCCAAGCAGGATGACAAAGGACGCAGACCCATCAGGAATGAAGGTATGGGTCAATCCTCCAGGAAAAGAGCCAAGACCTGCTGAGGTGCTGGCTGAAGGTGAAGGAAATACAGAATGGGTAGTAGAGGAAGGTAGTTATAAATACCAATTAAGGCCACGTAACCAGTTGCAGAAACGAGGATTATAAAGTAATATGAATGCCCATTGTAAATTTACTAATGCGTTTGCGATTGTACGAGGGATAGTTATATCATGTTAGGCGTATTTACAACCTTGTTATTGTTTCATGTGAACATGAGATATTATTTGTGTCAAGTTGACAAGGGGTGGATTGTAGTGGCTATTCCTGGTTGTCAACTTGACAATATTTGGAATGAACTACAATTCGGAATTGGAAGGCTCACCAGTGACCCTTATCTGGAGGCTTGGAGATCCTTATCTGGATCTTGGTTTGAAGATCTTGAGCCATAGTGGCTATGGATTCCAGAAGATTGAATCTCCGAGTTAAGGAACACACCTTTAATCTGGGCTATGCCTTTCATCTGGGATTAAAGGTGTGGTGGAACACACCTTTAATCTGGGCTACACCTTTTGCTGGAGACAATATAAGGACATTGGAAGAAGGGAGTCTAGCTCTTGCTCTTGCTCCTGCTCCTTCGCCTGCTTGCTGCGTGAGACTGAGTAACTGCTAGATCCTTGGACTTCCATTCACAGCTGTGACTGAACGATTGTTGGGAATTGAGCTGCCGACTGTAAGTCATCAATAAATTCCTTTATTATCTAGAGACTATCCATAAGTTCTGTGACTCTAGAGAACCCTGACTAATACATCACATTAGTAACTTCATATCAGCCCTATATAACCATAAAGTTAAGCCTACTCTACAGATCACATCTCTGTGGTCCCTCCCATCCTAGAATACATTGTTAACATTTCCCACCATCTCCCTGTGTGTTGGTCAGCTTTTCATTGTTATGATACAATACCTGCAGAGGGAAAGGGGAGAAGATTTGTGTGAACCCCTGAGTTCATGGATTTTAGTCGAAGAGGCTGGACCCATTTCCTTTGGGCCTCAGCTAGGCTAAATAATCTGGCAGCAGGAACATGCCTTGTGGAAGCTGTTCACTTCAAAGCAGCCAGGAAGTGGACAGAGAGCCAAACAGAGGCTGCTGACAAGATATAAGGACAGTCCCAGTGGCTCCCTTCCTCCAATCATGTTCTACTTCCCACACTTGCACCCTCTTATCAATATCCACTCGACTGTGACTCCATCAGTGGATCGATTGATTGACTGGATCGGAGCTCTGATGACTGATGACTTGACCTCTCCTGGCCGCAATTCCCCAGATTGCACTGGGTTTCAAGCCTTCAACAATGAGCTTCACACTCAAGCCCTCAACCCTGGATGCTCACTTGTTTGTATTTTTGAGATGAGAAAGTGAAGAAGCCTTGCCTACCTGAAAACAATTTCTTATGCAGGTGGCTGCGAGGAAGTTTGTGTGATAATCATAACTTGAAGGTTGATAAACTTGAATGAGAAGGAAGACACAACTGCTCCTACCTACTGTTGGGGGAGGTTTTACTGCGGATGTGAGGGGGAAAACAGCCAGAGGCGACTGGAAGAATCCAGACTGAATCCATGTTCTTTCGGGAAGCCATCAGAGAAGAGTGAGAGGGGAAGAGCAAGAAAGGAAGAGGAGAGAAAAAGCCGGGCGGTGGTGGCGCACGCCTTTAATCCCAGCACTAGGGAGGCAGAGGCAGGGAGATTTCTGAGTTTGAGGCCAGCCTGGTCTACAAAGTGAGTTCCAGGACAGCCAGGGCTATACAGAGAAACCCTGTCTCGAAAAAACAAAAACAAAAAAAGAGGAGAGAGAGAAGGCAAGGGACTCAAGAATAAGCCAGCCAAGGAGCCAAGAAGAACCAAGAGAGTAGGTGGCTGAAATGGCTGAGATATAAAGGGACGAGGCGCTGGGGGAAGGGAAGCAGAAGCCCAGACACAAAGCTCTTCAGGATGGGCTCCAAAGTGGCCTAGGAATCTATAATTTGTAAAAAGCCTTGAAATTAAAGGCTAAAATAAAAAAAAATTATGTATTTCATGAGATCAACAAAATTTTACTTTGGAAATGATGTGGGTCTAGGAGAGCTTTGAAGGTTAATGTGGTTGGATTGCTTGCATATGGGCGACAGGGAGTAAATGATATTATATATGTGGGTTCATGGGCACGTGGGGTGTGTGCTGAGTGATGGTGGTGGATGGTGAGTGTACGAAACCAATGCAATACTAAAGAAGTATTTATTTATGTAATACACAATATATATTACTTTATGTGTATAGACTATATATGCAATAGTTATTTACAGTACATTCTATAAACTGTATATCATATCAATGTACTTTCTATACATATGCATTTAGAATGTAGATATAATATAGCTACAAACTTACAGTGATTCCTACCTCAGTCCTAATGAGTCGTGGCTCATGCTAGCTTTACAGTATGGTGGTAGCCTTTCACCACATTAAAGAATCTTTGCAACATATAATCTACTTGGAGACAGTAGAGACACACATGGGAACAGCACTACCAAGACCACAATGAGGCAATCATAAGGGAGACAAACGTGCTTGAGGCAAGAAGAGAGCGAAAATGAGCGCTTTGCCTAGACCGAATGTCTATAGCATGCCGCACTATTTTTATGTTTAGGAGCATGGGTTCAGTAACCCACAGTGAATTCATTTTAATCCGATTCTTGAAGCAGGAGATCTGGCAAAGATTTAAATTGGTTCTCATAGTTTCATTTCCCAGGTGTTAGAATCCCCATTGCTCTCATTTACATATGGCATTTCTATATCAAATCAGGGACCGCGCCTAAAGGGGCTTGTTAAGAAATAACTAAGAAGCTTGGGAAATTTAACATACTTCCCAGCCCATAGCTTCCTGTCCTCTGCTCCTTTGTTCCCCATGCACTGGGTGTGACTGAGTCTCCTCACTGGGAGCTGATGTGGCACGCCAAAGCTCTCAGAACAGAACAAGGGAGGCGAAAGCAGCCTTCTAAACACAAAATCACAACCTTTTCTTAAGACGTTGGCTTTGATGGGTGGCTCTGAGTTCTCAGGGGGAAAAAGAGCAAAGGTCCGTAACCTCTTCTTCCACACAGACCGCAGGAGGTGAAGGACCTGCTTTTGACATTTGGTGACCTTCATTTAGTCTACTAAGAGCCTATTGGTTTTGAGGAAGAAAAATGGCTAGATCATTCTCTTGCTCATATACATATGATACATTCGTATGAGTTAAAATATGTTCTGGGTCAACCCCCTCTCAGTACCTCTCTGGTTGTGCTTCCTGCCTACTATTGTCCATCTGCTTCCCATGAGTCCTCTTACTGGCTGCCCTTCGTTGTCTAATCTCACCACAGCAGCCGGCGAGTAGTTTTCAATGCAACTCAGTATAAAGCTACTCAGATAATATCAAGTCGTCCCCCCACCCCCACCCCACTTCACTTCCCTTTACTTGCCCCATTTGTGAGATGGACTGAGAAAAGTACATACTCATTGGGAATATATAAAAGAATTAAGGAATACGCATCAAGTGTTTCATAGGTGTCTGCATACAGTTGGCGACTAATTAATGTGTAGGCTTAGCATTGCTATTATTTTTTGGCAGATGATAGGTTAAGAGTTGCTTTATACTTGTCTCTCCCTTTAATTGCTCATGGTGGTATTACCTGTATTGTTAGGGAGAGTCACCGCTGTTCCCCAACAGAGATGTCCCTGTGACCACTGTATGTTTTTGAGCAATGTAGCAAGTTCCCTTGTGAAGAGCAGCCTCGTCTGCAAATGGTTGCCCATGCTCTTTTCTTTATAGTTTAAGCTGATATGTCTTTGTTTTCTCTTGCTGGAACACCTCAGAGTGACAGCACATTTCTCCCCATTTGGAGTCACCCTCCTTGGATACAATGTGGCTGCTTTAGAAAATAAGTGGATCTCTCTGTAAGGTGTCCCTCAGGAAGTCCTACTGTGGAATCCAAGGTTGCCATGGTTGCCTAAGCACTCTCCAATTTTTGAAATATAACTAATAATTGTTACAAAATATGCTAAATCATTGCACAACAGAAACCTGTATAAATCTAGGCATACATTTGAGACTCTGTGTACATGTGCACTCATGAATATGTATATGTACAGTATGTGTATGTATAATATCTGTATAGTATATGTACATGCACATATATACATTGCATATGTACATGCATATTGCATATACATATACCTGCATCTGCATCTGTATATGTACATATCACATCAAGCAAAAATAACGGAGGAGCCAGGCAGTGGTGGTGCACACCTTTAATCCCAGCACTTGGGAGGCAGAGGCAGTCAGATTTCTGAGTTTGAGGCCAGCCTGGTCTACAGAGTGAGTTCCAGGATAGCCAAGGCTCTACAGAGAAACACTGTCTTGAAAAAACTGAACTAAAACTAAACTAAGCTAAACTAAAAATAGAGGAGGAATAAAAGTGTAAGAATCAGGGTTCTACCAGAGTGGATGACTAAAGTGCATGTCATAGGGTCCATGGACTATCTGAAAGTAGGCTGCAGAGTTGGCTGCAAGATTCCTTGGCTATCAGCATGTGCTCCTAAGTAGATGTAGCAGTCAAGGGATTAAAACAAACCAGCTAGCCAGAAGAAACGTGATTGTTTTAGGTATCATCACTTGAAAGCTTTGTTCTTCAGGTTCTTAAGATGAGGATGTGACACCATGCAGTCAATGTCACCAACACAAACATGCCTACAGCTGATGTGATGGGACGGAATGACCCCTGCATTCCCAGCTGATGGAGCGGAGACCAGCCTGAACTACACACAAGCTCCTGTCTCAAACCAAACCAAACAGAAGCTTCCCACCATCCGTCCTAGCCCTAGTGAGTTTCCTAGACTGTTTCCTCTGATCCTCTGGCAGCTACCACCCAGGGGCACAGAGTGATACAGCACATCTAGTCAAGGAGTGCTCACTGGGCAACAGAGAGACACAAGCCACACGGGCGACACAGGAGATAATGTCAGACTCAATGACACTGGAAACAGAAGGACAACCGTTTTTCTCTTAAAGAAAATCCTCCACAGTGATATTTCTCCACTAAGGGTTTTTATTTTTCCCTTTTTTGGTATGTTTAACATGACAAAGCAGTTTGTAGTAATAGGCTCAGACACTTCTCTTGATACCTAATGGTATACCCATTAATTTGATAGGCACTATATATTTTTTTAAATCAGAGTTTAGTTTAATTAAGACATGTTAGGATGGCTACTATCTAATTTCAACAATGCAACTTCCTACTAAATCGTCAAGCACACAGTAGTTGAAAAGGACACTTAGGGCCACAAGCAATGTAAAGTTGAAGACTGTTTGCTAAAAGTAATTATTGGGCTGGCCAGATGGCTTAGTGGGTAAAGGTGTTTGCCACCAACCCTAAAGATCTGAGTTCGATCCCTGGGACCCACATGGTGGAAGGAGAGAAATGAGTGGTGCAAATTGTCCTCTGATTCACAGAGAAAGAGAGGGAGAGGGAGAGGGGAGGGAGAAGGAGAGGGAGAGAAATAAACTGGCTAGTAGTTATACTATTGGCTAGCTTTGGGTTCAGTTGAGTGATGCTGTTTCAAAGAACAATGTAAAAAAAAAAAAAAATAATAGTATGGAAGACTCCAGACATCAGCCTCAGACTACACACACCTGCATACATACATGTACCCACATAGATGTGAATATGTGTATGTGCATGCACACATATATACATGTGAAAAAGAAAACTAGAAAAAAAAACAAAATAATTATTAATGATCGAATACAAATGTGGTTGAAAAGTTTGAATATATAATTAAATCATTACTCTACAAAGAATAGTTCTTTGGCTGAGAGAACTTGTAATTCTTTCAGATTCGTTGGTTTTGGATTTGAGACAGAGTGTTGCTGTGTAGCCTTGCTGGCCTGGAACTCCTTATGTAAATCAGGCTAATCCTGACGCAAAAGAGATCTGCCTGCCTCTGTTTCTTTAGTGCTAGGATTAAAGGCTTATGATATCAAGCCCTGGAAGACATTACACTCAGAGTAGGAATTAAAACTTTCCTAACTATAGATCATAGTAAGTCTCTGGAGTTCTTTTTTGTGGGGGAGGGATAGACACTTGCTGAACATTTTCTTTTAACGCTTACACTTCTCTCTTCATCCTGTCCTTTGCCCTGGTTCTTCTATGTGCAATCTTCTAGCTACTCAAATTTAGCTTCATATAAATCACTAATTTAGCTGGGCTAGGGCAGGAGTTGGGCTGGGAGTGGGAAGGTGGTACCCGCCTATGATATACTATTGCTCTGGAGTTGAATGCAAGAGGAGCAGGAGTTCAAGGTCAACCTCTGCCACATGGAGACCTTGAGGCAAATCTAGATTATACAAGACACTGTTTCAGAACAAAACATTACTCATTAGAAGACCTCTTGTTTTCCTTTCTTTTTTTCCTTTCCTGCTTTGCATAGGCAAGTTCAGCCTGTAGACTTCACTGTAATCTGACAGTGCACCCCAGAGTTTCCTCATTTATCTTTCCTACCCATTAAGAAAAATTGTGTCAGTATGTCAACATTAGAGTCAGTCACATATGCATGCAAATCCTAGCTCTGCCATGAGATTTATTCTATTTTTACATGTATGTATTTGTGTGTGTGTGTGTGTGTGTGTGTGTGTGTGTGTGTGTATGTGTGTGTATGTAGGTGTGTTGAGAGCTTTTGGTGCTGCTTCTAGGAATTTGGCATTTGTCACTGGGCTCAGACAAGGAAGTAGGCTTAGATAAGAAGATCAGAAACATCGACCATGAGGCTTTGTTTTCTACTTTGCTGAGTCTCTACCTCATGTGATCTCTTCGCTTACTACTTGACTTAATTATTATCTTGTGTGATCTCCGCATTGACTACTTCGCTTGATGACTTTGTCTTTGATCTAAGAACTGACCATGCTTCTTGGATGGACCTGGAATGATATAAAAGCAGGCCGGACAGACATAAAGCAGCCCCAGCCTCAGCACTGGCTGGAGTCATGGGGTCATCTTGTCTAGTTGTTTTTCTTTGTTTTCAGTCCTCACTCCCTCCCTTGAGACCCTGTTGACTGCCTGGACTGCTTGATCACAGGTTCCCATGGAGGCCAGCAGAGGACATCAGGTATATCAGATACCCTGGTGCTGGAATTACAGGTGGCTGTGGGCTACCCAACATGGTCTCTGGCAACTGAACTCAAGTCCATTTTGAGAGCATTCTTCAACACTGAGCTGTTTCTTCAGGTCTACCTGTGAATCTTCTCTTCTATAGGAAGGGAAAACGATACCTATGAACCAGAACAGATATTATTGGGAAAATGGTGGGTATTATTTGGTAGTTTTTAGTTTTATCCCATACTGTTTATGACTGTACAAAGTCTCTAGATAATTATCAATAAATTATTCTAAGAACCTGTTGGGGCAGTAGAGCTTTATTAGCAACTATGGTTAGACTCTGTCCCCTTTAAAACACTTAAGCTCTTTCATCTGACTTGAGGTTTATGTTAGGTAGAATAATGCCACACCCCCAAAGTCTACACCTTAGTCCCTAGAAACTGTGACTATATGTCTCACAAAGTAAATGAAACTTTGTATTAAAATGAACCCAAAAGCTCTGGAGAGATGGCTCTGTGGTTAAGAGCACATACTTCTCTTACAGAGGACCCAAGTTCAGTTCCCAGAACTTAGACTGGGCAGCTTTCAACCACCTGTAATACCAGCTCCAGGGGATCTAATACCCTTCTTCGTCCCACAAGCAACTGTGTTTACATGCACCTATTATATAGACACACATACATACATATAAATAAAAAGAAAAATAAGGGTCATTTATAAAAAAGGATCATTCTGGTGAGCTCAGCATGATGACAATCATCTCTCCAGATGAGGGAGTCAGGAGAAGTGATAATGGATGCAGAATTTGGAGTGCTGTGGTACCAGCTTTCAACACAGAAGCAAGGGATGCTGGAAGCCTCTAGAAGCTGGAAACTGCAAGCAAATAAATTCTTCCCTGCAGCCTCCATGAAGAAGCATAACCCTGTTAAATGTCAGAATTTTAGATGAATGAGTACCATTTGGGCACGTCTAACCTCAAAGCCTATGAAATACTAAATTTGCCTCCTTCGAGGCCACTAGGTTTGGAGTACCTTGCAGCTATAGAAAAGTAATACAGTGCAATAGTATATTTGGAATCTGCAGTACGGGGCTTGCCTCTCAGTATTTTCAGTGAACCAACTACAAAACACATGTGAGATCATGATAGTTCCACTTCCAATTCACATCTAGTTGTCAAATTTAGTCTTCATTTCTATGCAATTTGTAGACAAATGTATACACCAAATCTGGCTTTATATGTTTGAACTAGAACTGGGAATCATGTCTCCCCTATCAGTACAGTTTGCTACATGAAACATCACAGGGAAGGAAAGATATAAAATCCTGTATCATCAAAGAAGAAATACTGACTGATGCACTAGTTTAAAGTGAACATCTCTGTGCTAGCTAATTTTTGTCAACTTGACCTAAATTAGTGTCATCTGTAATGACTTCCTTGACTTTGCACTTGACTTGGTAAGTTTTAGAATGTTGTGAATGCTTCTCCACTATTGTGTAGTCTGACTAGAACTTTCCATGAAAAATGAAGGCGGTATTATCTGTCCCCACAAGTATGAACTCCAAGGTGATAGATGGCTATAGGTGAATTAAATGAAATCCCAAATAATTCAAAAGAATATTCCTAAAAGTACTTAGTATAATTAAGAAGGATATAAATAATCTTGAAAATGAATTATCAGAGACTACAAAGAAGCAACTGAGTAAAAACAGAAGTCAACATAAGGACTTGAAACAGGAATTCAACAAAGAGAAATCTCTACTGAAAAAAAAATCAAATTGAAGTTTGGAAATAAAAATCTCAGTTAATCAAGTAAACTCAGCCGAGGACTCACCACCATGATGGATCAGGTGGAGGTTAGAAGGTCAGGGAAGGGAGAGGAAAGGAGATGAATTAGGATAGTCAACACTGACCAAAAGTAAGATAAAAGAAAGTATGGCCATGTGAAATCTATAATATAGCATTAAAAGACTGAGTCTATAAATCATGGGGATAGAAGGAGGAGAGGAATTTAAGGCCAAACACAGAAACAGTCAGTGAAATTATAGCAGAAGTCCCAAATTTAGCAAGATTATAGTCCAGACTCATGATGCTTTTTGATCATCAGACAAGGCTAGAAAGAAACCTCCCTAGATCATATTATAACGCTAAAAACATTACACTCTAAACCTAGAGGGAAAAAAAAGAGATTGAAAGCTATGAGAGAGAAGCACTCAGTCACAGAGAGACAAAGCCTTCCCAACCAACAGCACATTTCTCAACAGAAACCCTAAAACCTAGGAGTGTATGGTGCAATGTATCCCAAGCATAAAAATACAATGATTGCTTGCCTATATTATTACATCCAGCAACATGGTCTGTCATTCCTGAAGAAAGGAGAACTTTCCACAACAGAAAAAAAACTAAAGGAATTCATGATCAGTATACTACAGAAGATATTGGATGGGAACCCTTAAGATGGAAGAGAGAAATAAACACATCCAGAAGGCTATGGGAAAGACTAGAGTAATCTCAAGGAGTAGGAAGCAAACGAAGAATAGGAAGACATCAAACATGATGACATTAGCAAAATGACAGGAATTAGCACACATCATTCAAAGATAACTTTAAATATTGATGGGCTACATTCCCCAATCAAAAGATTAGCAGATTAGATTAGAAATCAGGACCCATCTATTGGTTGCCTCTAAACATGTACCTCACCATCAAAGACAAATGTAAGCTCTGGGTGAAGGGATCAGAAAAGGCGTTCCAAGGAAATGGAACTAGAAAACATGTAAAGGTTGGAATGCCTAAGAGAATAGACTTCAAACCAAAATTAGGCAGAAGAGGTGAAGGGCACTAGATTCTGAGGCTACTGAGAGTGTACACACGTTGGACGTTTGTGGACCCAGTTTTATAAAAGAAGCAGTACTGCATGTAAAGGCGCAGATTAACCCAATGAACTAACTAATAATGGGTGACTTCCAATACGGCCTTCTTACCAACAGATAATCTTGACAAGAAATAATCAGAGCAACATCCGGGTTAAATGACATCATAGATCAAATGAACCTGACAGGTCACTGTATCCCAACACTACAGAACATACCCCCTTCTCAGCAGTCTGTACACATTCCTCCAAAACACATCACGTAACCGGATGCAGAATGAATCTTAACAAACAGTGAAAAATTGAAATAATTTCTTGTATCCTGTCTCACTGCACTGGAATGAAGGTAGAAATCAATAGCACGAGACAGTACAGAGTAGACACAAGTTCATGGAAATTGAGTAGCACAGCTCTGAAAAGTAAGTGAATACTGAAGAAATAGGGAAGGAAATTAGTTTTTCTAGGACCAAAGATGAAAATACATCATACCAAAGCCTGTTCAGTACAGTGAAGTAGAATTAAGAGATAAGTTCAATTACAAGTGCTCACAAAAAAAAAAAAAAAAAAAAATCAGAGAAAGCCAGGCTTAGGTGTTGGCAATCCGAAGGCTGAGAGGCTCAGGAGATCAAGAATTCAAGGTGTTAGCCTGAATTTCTTGAGGCAAATGATCTACTAAAATTAAATCAAGACGTGATAAATAAATAAGTGGTTCTCCACCTGTGGGTCTTGACTCCTTTAGGGGTGAATGACCCTTTCATAGGGTCTGCCTAAGACCTTTGAAAAACACAGATATTTACATTGTGATTCATAACAGTAGCAAAACTACAATTATGAAGTACCAATGAAAATAATTTTACGGATGATGGTCACCACAACATGAGAAACTGTATTAAGAGCCTCAGGAAGGTTGAGAACTGCTGACTTAAATAAAGCTAGAACAAGGAAGGAAATAGAAAAAAAATAATTTTTTTTTCAAGCTAAGAATTTTCAGGCCCAGATGAATCAACTGCTGGATTATATCAGACATTTAAAGAACCAACACCAATGTTTCTTGAACGAGTCCCTAAAATAAAAAGGGAAGGGGTGCTACTAAATGCTTTTCTATGGAACCAGTGTCACCCCGACATAACAACCTGATCATGAGAGAACAATAAAAAGAAAATTATAAGCCAATCTCCCTGATGACAATAGAGGCAAATATTGTCTCTCTGATACTTGCAAACTGAATTTAAGAACACTCCAAAAAGGTTATTCACCACAATGAAATTGGTTTTATTCCAGAGATACTGGGATGGTTCCACATATGCAAATCAGTAAATGTTATAAATCACACAAATGGATTCATGGATGATATCATATGATCACCTCAGTATATGTAGTCAAGTTTTTTGATAAAATCCACCATCCTTTTGTATAGCAGTTTTGAAGATACTAAGAACACAAAGAACATATCTCAGTGTAAAAAAAAAAAAAGCAATCTGTGACAAGCCTATAGTTAACACTTGGGGAGGACACCTCAAAGCATTTCTTCTGAAATTAGGAACAAGACAAAGGTGTCCACTTACTACATTCTTATTCAATATGGTGCTGGAGGTCTTAGCTGTATCAATAAGACAAAAGAAGGAAACAGATACAAACAGCAAAGGAAGAAGTCGAAGTATCCTCACTAAAAAATGATATGATTTTATACATGATACCGTAAAGACTTCACCAGAAAACAGATTTGATGATCAATTTCAACAAAATAGAATATAAATTTTGAATGTAAAGATTAGCAGCCTTCCTATATATTAGTATCAAGTATAGTGAGAAAAAAAGAAGAAGAAAAACAATCCCCATTCATAACTCCCAACAAAACAAAAACCAAAGTACCTCAGAATTAATGTAACCAATTCTGTAAAAGACTACTATGATGAAAACTTTAAAACACTGAAAAAAGCAGTAGAAGGTGGAAAGATCGTCCAAGCTCATGAACTGGAAAAGTACTATTACAAACATGTCTGTACAAAAAAAAAAAAAAAGTACCTATAGATTCAATGCAATCCACATCAAATTGCCAATGTCATTATTCACAGATAAAAGGTATCTTCAAAAAAGCACAGAAGACCCCAGACAGCCTAAGTGATCTAACCAAAAGAACAATTGCAGTTATCACCATGTCTGATTTCAAACTGTAATACAGAGCCACGGGAGCAAAACTACCATGTTCCTGGCACAAAAACAATCTTGTAGAACGATGGAAGGGAACCTGGTATATACCCCACAGGTATAGCCGCCTAATTTTTTCAAAGATGTCAAAAATACAGATTGGAGGAAAGACATCCTCCTCTTTAACAAATAGTTCAGGGAAAAGTGAATGCCCACATATAGAGGAATGAAACTACATCCTTAGCTCTTATCCTGTGCAGGAAATCAACTTCAGATGGAGCAAAACTTTAAAGTAAGACCTGAAATTTGGAAAATGTTGGAGAAAAAAAAAGTATGAAAACATCTTTAAATATTTGCATATACAAAGACTTTCTTTTTTTTTTTTTAAAGGACAAGTTTTATCCAGATTTAACTTTATGTATTTTATTTATATGAACACACAGTAGCTGTCTTCAGACACACCAGAAGAGGGCATCAGATACTGTTACAGATGGTTGTGAGCCCCCATGTGGTTGCTGGGAATTGAACTCAGGACCTCTGGAAGAGCAGTCAGTGCTCTTACCCACTGAGCCATCTCTCCAGCCCAAGACTTTCTTAATAAGACTCTAGTTACACAATGCCAACAATTGACAGATATGCTGATATAAAATTAAAAGGCTTCTGCACAGAAAGGAAAAAATCAATATAGAGACAACCTATAGAAATGAAGAAAAATCTTTGCTGCTATACCTCTGACAGAGCATTAATACCCAGTGTATGTAAAGAACTGGAAAAAAAAACCCACAAACATCAAAAAAATCATATGACCCAGACAATAAGTGGCCCAATTAAATGAACAGAAATTCTCAACAGATACAGTTCAAATGGCCAATAAACACACAGTCTCACCAGCCAATAGAGAAATGAAAAACAAAACAAGACTGAGATTGCATCTAACCCGAGTCAGAGTGCCAGCCATTCAGAAAACAAATAGTAATGAATGCTTCATGTAAATGACAAAGGAGAATATATGGCTGGTGGGACTATTCCCAAAACGTAGCCACTATGGAAATCTGTGAATCTGTCTCTCTAAAATCCAAAAAACAGAAATACTGTATGACCCAGCTATACCAAGCCTGGCTAGTCTCCTAAAGGAGTATAAGTGAACATAGTCCAGATTTGCACATCAATGTTTTTACAGCGCTATTCAGAATAGCTCAACTCTGCAACCAACCTACACATCCATGAATGGATAAGGGTAATGTGGTATATTCATAATGGAATTATTTTCAGCTATAAAGGAGAAAGAAGTTTCATGATGTTAGCAGGAAAATAGATGCAAAGGGAGACAATTATAAAGTGAGTTAAACTAGTCTCAGGTAGACATTTATGTCTTCTTTATGTCATGTGGATAGATACAATGTATGTGTGACATGAAAGTAGAAGCGAAATTGCCAAGGGGAACAAGGGGATTATGGGGGACTGAAGGTGTTGGCGGTTATTCTAAAGCCATGTTTTTATTATAACCTTGACCATGATTTGTAGAGTACCCTACTCACACCACTGATAAGACTTCCTGTGAAAAACTAATGTACAATCAAAAGACACACAGAAGGAAGTCCTGGACTGAATCTTCTGTTTGTAGCACAAATACTCTACAGCTGGATTCTCTTAAATATTCCCTAACAAGAACTGGTCTTATAAGGGAACTGGCAAAAACCAAATCCAAACAAAGCACCAATTTGCTACCCCATCACTATGTGCTCAGATAGCAATAAGAAATTTACAACACAGAACTCAGTCCATTGCAAAGAGACCAACTTGATTTTTTTAAAGATTTGTTTTCTATTATGTTTGTGTGTGTGTGTGATGTGTATATATGCATGTAGATGCTTGAGGAGCCAAGAGGAGAGTGTTTGATCCCTTGAAGCTGGAGTTGTAGGAGCCCATGAAACACTTGATAAGGTGCCGGGATCCCAACTCGGGGTTTGTGCAAGAGAAGTATATGCTCTTAACTGATAAGGTTTACTCTTCAGCCCCAGCTGATATTTCTTGATCAGCTAGATCATAAGCTAGAACAGAAGACCATCAGAAACATAGGGAATGGGATGTTGGACTTTACTGACTTTCATTATTATAAACAATTGAACAAATATACATGTCATGGTTTGAATATGCTTGGCCCAGGGAGTGGTACTATTTGGGGGTGTGACCTTGTTGGAATAGGTGTGTCATTGTGGGTGTGAGCTTTCTGACGCTCATCCTAGCTGCCTGGAAGTCAGGCTTCCACTAGCAGTCTTCAGATGAAGATGTAGAACTCTCAGCCCCGCCTGTACCACACCTGCCTAGATGTTGCTATGTTCCACCTTGATAATGGACAGAACCTCTGAAATTGTAAGTCAGCCCTAATTAAATGTTGTCCTTAATAAGACTTGTCTTGGTCATGGTATCTGTTCCCAGCACGAATACCCTAACTAAGACAATACACTAATATATATTTGAAAGTAACTGTTCTAGAAAGCAGCAGGTGTTGGCAGTTGGGTTGAAATGTGTTGTCTGTTAGATCAAGTTACTCAAGCTGGCAGAACACACAGGTTTTAAGTCACAGTCCAAAGGGTTAGGCTCATAACTGGCAAGGGTTCAGTAAGAAGCTGGGTTAGATCTGCCTAGTGACAGAATGCAGCTGTACTGGAGCACAAAGCTTTGGCAGGGTGTGATCAGCTCTGCCAATCCATGGAACATAGGCCAGAGTCCAGAGAACATCCGGGGGGGGGGGTGGCGATTAAAGCAAGGCTGAATTCAAAAGTTCCGAGGGCAAAGAATCAGTAGGCAAAGGGAAGCCAATGTATGTTCCTCTTTCCTAACCCCTCCCCTACCTTATGACAGTCCTACAGGAGGCAGGGCCCTCACCGTTGAGCAAAGAGAAATGGAGAAAAAAAATTGTCCAATGGAAATCAGAGTGCTTTAAATAAATGATATACAGATGGGGCTCAGAAAATATCATAAATGTTCAAGTGTGTGTTTGTGAAAACTAAGAGTAGAGCCTAAAGCAAGTTTTTTTTTTTTAAAGGTTTATTTATTATTATATGTAAGTCAGACACTCCAGAAGAGGGAGTCAGATCTCGTTACGGATGGTTGTGAGCCACCATGTGGTTCCTGGGATTTGAACTCTGGACCTTCGGAAGAGCAGTCGGGTGCTCTTACCCACTGAGCCATCTCACCAGCCCCTAAAGCAAGCTTAAATGGTGTTCTACCATTGTTTCCAATGATTTAAGACGATACATCCAACTCTTAGAATTTTACAGTAGGGAATATCTTTGGACTTAATATTTTCAACTTCTAATTACTATTTATGTTGGATTGGAATAGAGATTCCTTGGGGTCTTATGGTATCTAATAACAGCCACTTATTTAGTGCTTACTGTATGCCAGATAATATGGTAAATATATTACAGATATATCGCTGCATTTAATTTTTCTGGTGTATTACTGGTACTACTGGCCCACTTCACATATTAACTAAGGACAAATCTACATAAGTAGGTTGTGCCAAGAAGGAGTGTAGAAGTATGTAACTCTAACTATAGTCACAGAAAGTAGATGGAAGTAAGGGTTCTAAGTACCTTCTTGCATCAATTTTAACTTTTGTTGAACTTATATTTTGTTCAGTCAGATATGAAAACCATACCCTGAGAGAAGTAGGTGAGAGGAAAAAGAAGAATGAAGTAGGAAAGTGTTGGCAGGGGGCAGGGATGAAGAAGCTAACATGGAGAATATTCAAGTATGACAGAGATTAGCTAAACAGAATTAGACAAAGAGGCTGACTTCCTTGTTTACTGTCCAAAGGGCACACGTAGTTCACCCTGCCTTTGGCACCAGCGTAGTCCTCCCTGGCAGAGTGGTTTAGCAGCAGGGCATGATGATTCACTGAGTAGCCTGAAGCAGCCTTAGCCAGTGAAGTATGCTCATGTTAACCTGGAGCTAGAGAAAAAAAAATTCCATAAAAAGGAACCATTCCTACTGTGTGCTGGTTGGGAGTTTAGGATAGGTCACTGTTTTATTTAGGAAAGGAAGCTGCAGCAGTCCACTGTCACACACACAGCAGGCACTGGGCAGATGGATAACTGGCAGAGCTCAAAGTCTACTGTCCTCATGGCTCAGTCCAGAGGCATCAGACAGAGCACAGCCTGATTCTTACTGACTAATGAGACACCCCAGTCTCGCTCACATTTTGGCTCAGGAGCTGTTCCGGACTTCTGAGATGAATGTAGGAGATGTGATTCCGGAATCATAGAAGATTTGGGAGACAGGGGGTGGAATAGAGATAAATTATTAAGAGCATCTAGAGAAGTTAGGACTCATGTATTACCCAGAATTCAACCTATCCTGGAAACCATTAAGGGGGAAAAAAAACCCAAACAAACAGCTTTAGCTAACTCTTCCATTTATCACAAAGCAACATTCTCTGAAGAGACACTCTGCCTTAAAAGCTGCCAAAATTCAGGTCTCCTAATGGAAACAAAAATATTAAATTGCCCAGTAGGAGACTTAGCCACTCTTTTGTCAAGACTTTTTCTTTTACACTTTTGCTGTGTTCCAGATTTTCTATATTGAAGTTCTCTAGAGCACATCCTCTTTTCCTTGAGGTTTTGACACGGTTGTCTAATGTTACCGTTTCTTATTTACAATGTGTCTGTCCTTTAGCTTCTCTTACATTGATAGATGAACTCTTCCAACATGAAATGCATTATTTTGAGGAGTGCTTGGGACTGAATTTTGTCTTTCCAAAATTTACGTGCTCCAACTTTGAATCCTAACATGATGGTATTTGAAGGTGGAGCGTTTGGGAGGTTTTCAAGTTCAGTCCAAGTTAGGGCACGGGGTGGGGGTGGGGGTGCTTCAAGATGGGATTAAGATGAGGATGGGAGGGGCCTCTCTGTCCCTGTATACACATGGTGGTGAGCATATTTGAAGACACAGAACATGAAAATAATCCCAAAGCCTAGACAAAAAGCTTTCTCCAGAACTTTATCTTCCTGACAGTTTGTTGTTGAATTTCCCGCTTCCAAAAATGTGAGGAAATAAATTCATACTTTTTAAACATTCAACCTGTTATATTTTGTTGTGACAGCCTGCCTTAGTCCATTTCTCATTGACTAACAGCACAAAGTTTGAGTCATTTATAAAGAAAAGAGATTTATATGGTGTCTTAGTCAGGGTTACTATTGCTGTGATTAAACACCATAACCAAAGACAACGTTGGGAGGAAAGGATATTTTTCACTCACAGTTTTCTCTAAGAGTTCAGCATTCACAGCAGCAGAGGGCAGGAACTCAGCAGGGCAGGAAGCTGGAGGCAGGAGCTGATGGGGAGGTCATGGAAGGGGTGCTGCTTACTTGCTTGCTCCCCATGACTTGCTCTGCCTGCTTTCTCATAGAACCCAGGACAACCAGCCAGGGACGGTTCCAGCCACAATGGGCTGAGCCTTTTCCCACTGATCACTAATCAATAAAATGCCTTACAGCTGGATCCTATGGAAGCATTTTCTTAATTGAGGCTCCCTTCTCTCTGATCACTCTAGCTTGTGCCAAGTTGACATAAAACTACCCAGTACATTTGGGGGTCACAGTTCTGGAGGCTGGGAAGTCCAAGATCAGGTGTCTGAATGACAGAGGGTGGAGGGGCCAAGGGGTACGGAAAAGACAGCCCAAGGAATAGACTTGCTTTCAAAGTAACTCATGCAGTCCTGTGAGAGGATTCGGTCATGCACAGAGGCATTAAACTACCTTTGAGAGAACTTAGATGCCTCCCACCAGGCTCCACTTCCAATGCTATTACAGAGAGGAATTATAAGTTCCAATCCTTGGCCTTTTGAGAGAGCCATCTAAACCATGGCTCCAATTGAGAAGCCCTAAAACTGGGACTTTATTAAGCATTTCTGAAGATCATTGTTATAAGCTATAATAGAGGCTCGTGTAAGTTTGGTGATTGTTGTATATACATTTTCCACCTACAAAATATTTTAAAGATTTTACTAAGAGGGGTATAAACCAGCATGTTGTCTCTTTCTAGCAACAGTCATGTAACAGCTGGTGTTTTGTGAACCTTGGGGACAGTTGAAGCAATGTTTACTCACCCCAGACAGGCACTAGGACAGACGGAATGTTCTAACGTGTTGAACCGATTAGCTTATTGGACTTATCTTTTAGAGTATGGCTGACAGATTCCTTACAGGTGTGTGGGTAACTGCTCTTCAAACAGCTGCACTTCCAAAAGAGTCATACCCCAGCACAGATGATAATTTCTCCACAACCCCTCTCCCCCCTGCATTCAATTTACCACCCTCGATACATTCTGATGCCTTCTGATAACATGAGAGCATGCATTGCTTGGAGAGAATTACATACAGTTGGAAGGAGTGACTGGCATCTTAGTTGAATGTCTAATGACCTTCCCAACTCCTTTCTCATACGAGGGAACATCAGGGCTAGTTGCTTTAAAATGCTATTCTTTGAGAATTTGGTATGTGTACTTTGGTCATCTTCCTCACTGTTACTTACTCTCTCTTATCCCACCCCTATTCCTTCTCAAAAGTCCATTTTCTACTTCCTGTTCTCCACATGACCCACTGAATTTCTTTTGCAATGAGTGTGGCTGGGAGGGTACTTACTGGAACACGGGCAATTTATGCCCCTCAGTAGCCATTCACTCCAGATAACTCCTCTGTGGCCTCACGAGCCCCTCCTCCATCTGTAATGGAATGACCATAGGCCTGCTTATGGGCAGGTCCTGTACAAATAACGCAGCTGTTCTGGGTTCATTTGTATAATAAGTATGCTGTGTCCAGAACACAGTGCTTCATCTGCCAGGTCTTAAATTATGTATGCTCCTTCTGTGATATTTCCTAAGCCTTGGACATGGTATAGGGAGGTGTGTGTTTGTGTGTGTGTGTGTGTGTGTGTGATAATAGGTGTATTTAGGTCCAAACAGTTAACAATCACTAATCCTCAGCACTTTCTCCAGTTGAGTCTATATTACCCTGTACTTACTGAAAAAGAAGCTTTTCTGACTAAGACTGAAAGTAGCACATCTGTGGGTATAAACATAAATATTTAGAGGGCAGTTTGACACTGTTTCCATTTAGCAAAATAACAGTGGTAGGTAGCTTCCTCCTTAGAGCCTGTGAGGTCATTAGCCAATGGGCTTTGGAGTGGGTTTATAGTATCCTGCATGGATTCCCTCCTGCAGAAAAGGCCTTGAAACTAAAGCCAGTACTTACTACCTTTACAGTCAGGTCCTTACTGCATCAGTAGGCACAGATTGCCTGGGAGGTCAGTATCGGAGTGTGCAGGGTCTCCCACTGAGGATGACTGCTGCTGATTTTCTCTTCCAGCAGCCTGCCTAGCCCTGCCCAGCTCTGTGAAAGGTAACCCAGAAGGCAGGGAGCGTTCTGGTCAATACCAATGCTTCTCTATGTCCTGCATCCAAAGTATGTGATATCCTCAGCAATGTCATCTTTACGGTTCTGGTGGGCAAGCCAAAGCAATGAAAATAGGCTGTGTTGGTTTGTAGGGGGGTCTCTGGAACGTGCCAGATCAACACCCACAGAGAGGAAGCACGGGGACTGGCTCAGTCTTGTGGATTGCTTGCACATCATCACAGCTGCTTTGATGAAGATACTGAGGTCTCTTGTGGAGGGGACGCCATTCTACAATTGCAGAGAAAGTTTGCTACCTGCCTGGAGGTAGCTGCTGTATGTAACTGACATTCTCACGGAACCCTTCCTTTTGGACCTCTTGTTGATTGCAGGTTTCTCTCCCGTTGAAGCCACTAAAATGGGCTGCTCTGCTTCCAGCACTAACTCCCCGTAATGGCTATTCCTGGTAATCAACGTGACTCTTATCTGGAATGAGCTACGATCCGGAATCAGAGCCCTCTCCTGTGATCCAGATCTCGAGGCTGGAAGACACAAGTTTCTGACCTGGATCTTGGCATGGAGATCTCGAGGCTTAGTGGCCATGAAAAGCCTAGGCCCAGACAAGGTAATGCACACCTTTAATCCCAGGAGACTGAGGCAAGGAGATCTCGGGGTTCAAGGTCAGCCTGGGACAAAACAAATCCCAGATCCAGGCCTGGTGGCACACACCTTTAATCTGGCCCACACCTCATGCTGGCCCACACCTTTAATCTGGCCACACCTCACCTCCACTTCCTCATCAGGACGTGGGAAGAAGGAAGATTTGCTCTTCTTTGCCACTTGCATTTACGTGCCAGCACATCTGTTGGAATCTACTTCTGTAGAAGACCAGCTGAAACAGCTAGCCTCGTGGGCCTGAGCAACTTTCCCATTCACAGATGACCACTGTTGGGGAGTTGGACTACAGACTGTTAAGTTATTACAACAAATTCCCTCAATATAGAAAGACATTCCATAAGTTCTGTGACTCTAGAGAACCCTAATGCCCCCTCCCCCCATTGTTACAATGTCTTTTTTTCTCTATTTGACTAATTTGCCTTTCTAAAATTTCATCTCTGTCACAAGGTACACTGAAAAAGAAACATTTGACTTTAGTTTGGCAATACCTCAGGCTTTGCCCTAGGCCAACTAGCAAATCACCATAAGCAGGCTTACAATTACAGGTAAAAATACGTAAATGGAGAAAATGAATATGTTGTCTGTTTTGCTTTGAGAGGTTTTAATAAACATCTTAACTTTATATTTTCCTGCTTATAACGGACCGAGTTCCTTCTTTCTCTTGCTTGAAACTTCAATCCTGAGAGAGGAGGGAAAATGGCCAGCTTTACTCTTCAGTGTATACCATTCTCTTTCCCACCAAACAAAGACTTGGAAGGAAATGGGAGTTTTTCACAAAAGAGAACTTTGACAAATGCAAGGGTTTTTTTTTTGTGTGTGTGTGTGTGTGTGTGTGTGTGTGTGTGTTATAAAAACCCTGTGAGTACTTGAGCACAGAGATGCAGTGCAGGAGTAACAAAAGACGTGAGTGGAGATCACGTGCCCAAAGAATGGCAAGGTCAGCGTGAGTAGGGAAAGCAAACTGCATTTGTTTGCAATACGGCAGTAGACTGGAAAGCATCATGGACTGTCTGTTGCGATGACGCATTACACTCTGAAGAGCTTTGCTGGGATGGCTTTGGTTTGGCTTTTTCTCAGTTGATATAAACTATTCTCATATTGATTTTTTTCTTTCAACTTATTAGAAAAGGCTGATAATTTGATTTCTGGCTAGTTTCAATTCACGAGTTTCCAAATATCAATGAAAAATATTTACTCAAGGGCTAGAAATATAAACATTCTTACCCACATCTAATTAAAATATGTTTAATCCAGATATTTATATTTGTGGCTTAAAAGAGTTGGCATTATTTATTGAAACTTGGGTCTGGCCTGAAGGTGTTTGCCTGTAATTCCAACCACATAGGATGTTCAGGCAGGAGGAGTACAAATTCAATGTCTGCCTTGGCTACAGAGTGAGTGCAGTGCTAGCCTGGCAATTTAGTGACATTGTCTAAAAAAGAAAAAAAAAAAAAGAGGGCTGTTAAGGAAAATGTCTCTTCCTTTTATTAAGTTTAAGTTATTTCCTTTCTTGCGCTGTGTCCTTGGAAGATGAGCTTTTTAGACCAGACTTTGGGATATGTTGTTTGAGGAGGTATGTTATTACCTAAGACTGAGCATGGGTAAATCTTACCTGTCTCACACCACAACAGCCCCTGAACTGTGGACTGAATTTAAGAATCTTGAATGTGCCGGGCGTGGTGGCGCACGCCTTTAAACCCAGCACTCGGGAGACAGAGGCAGGCAGATTTCTGAGTTCGAGGCCAGCCTGGACTACAAAATGAGTTCCAGGACAGCCAGGGCTATACAGAGAAACCTGTTTCAAAAAACCAAAAAAAAAAAAAAAAAAAAAACCAAAAAAAAAAAAAAAAGAATCTTGAATGCTAGGTTAGTATTCTATTATTAAATTTCAAACCAGCCTTTGCTCACTTAAGTCCGACCTGCCATCTACTATCTCAGCCTCCACGATGGATAGCTGGATTTACAAGGCCTGTGCTGCGGCGCCTGGCTTGACCCGGTTTACACAAGGATGATGTTACCCATAAAGCCGTGCTTATGAAGAATATAGTCTTCTACTCATTCGAAGAGGCCTGGGAAGTGGATTCCTAAACCACTGGTTCCAGTTTGAGCTTCACAACTTAATGACTTGAGTCATGTTTAGTGTCCGAACTCCTAGAACTTCACTTGAAAAATTGCAATAGTATCTATGACACAGTATGAGCTCAGCTGATGAGGATCTGAGCTTACACATGTGAATCACAAGCCATTTTTTCTAAGCATCCTGGATCTGTGGTGGGGGTGGGGTGGGGTGGGTGGGGGATAGGGGATGTTTTTGAGCATTCTGGATCCGTGGTAGAGCATTGGGGAAGGGGGTGTTTCTAAGCATCCTGGATCCCTGGTATAGCACTCGGGGAAGGGGATAGGGTAGGGGGTGTCAGAATGAGGCGAAGAACATGTCAACCAGGTCGTGATTTGCTGGCACCTGAAGGGCCGTCCAGACGCTCATCAAGAACGCCTTGGCACCCTGGTTGAACAACGGTGGCCCGAGCGCTCCGTCCTCTCTCTCGACTCTCTGCAGCGTTTCTATAGCTCTCTCAGTCCTCTGCAGGGACTCGCTCTCAGCCTGCCTCCCACGGCCGCAGCCAGGAGCCACCGGGGACCTTACAACCGCTCCCCTCTCGCGGGCTGCTCGTGCGAAGGCGGGATGGGGCGAGACTTCGACTTTCTGGCTCCTCGCAGCCAATGAGCGCGTGGCCTGCTTTCCGGCCGGAGAGCCGACCAATCCGAATCGGCCGGTGTCATCTTCGGCTCCGCTCGGCTCTTTTCGCTGATGCGGGCTGCTTGGGAGCCTCCGCCGCCGGAGAGACTAGACGCTTTCCTTTCTTTTTATTATTATTTTTTTCTCTCCACCCCCTCTTTTCTTCCTTTCTTTTTTTTTTTTTTCCTCCTCTCATGTGTTCACTTCCGGGTCCGGTGCCGCTCCGGATGCTCGAGGCCGAAGGATGTTTGACCTCCGGATAAGCGAGGCGCCGCCGTGCATTCATTCCCGGTTGCCTCGGTGGCCACAGCCGCGGCCCGGACGGCGACTCGGTGCTCAGCGGCGGCAGTAGGAGGCGCCGGCGGCGGCGGTGGTGGCGGCGGCGGCGCGCGGAGCCAGTAGACGCGGGGGCCCCCGTCCTTCCCTCGCTCGCGCCTTCCTTCCCCGGCCTCGTTCATCTTCCGCGGCCGCCGGCGGCGGGGATGTGCCGGCGCTGACGGGCGGACGCGCGCGCCGGGCCGAACCCGCTGCCCGCGGCCGCGCCTTTGAGGTAAATTCCGGTCGGCGGAGGCCCGCGGGCTGGCGGGCGGGCCGAGGGGCGCGGGCGAGGCCGGCAGGGCGGCCCAGGGGCGCGGGGGCTGCGGCCCGGGGAGGGGCCCGGCGGCCGCGCGGCTGCCCGGAGCTCCGGGGCGGCGGGGGAGCAACTTCCCCGAGCCGGGGTGGCGGCGATGTGCCGGTGTGTTTGCCGAGCCTTCCGCCGACTGCGAACTTGGCCGAGCCGTGCGGGAAAGGCGGCGGCGGCCGCGGCGGCGTGCGGGCCGTGGGGCTCGGGGTCGGGCTGGCTGCTGTGTTTACCGGCTCGCGGGGGAGGTGGCAGCACATTGCTTGCGTGCAGGCTGGTGATGGAGATCCTGTGTGCTTCTGGGGTCGGGGGAGTTGGGCCTGTGCCGTCCACGATCACTCCTGCTCGCCCACCTCTTGTTTCAGGGCGGAAAGTTAAAGGGTGAGGGAGAAGTCTGAGTGGCCGCAAGCTACTGTTGCTACAGGCAGGGGATGAGTTTTTACTCTGTTGTGATGAGTACCCAGGCTTAGGTCTGGGCCCCCTTTGAGCATTGTGTTCACCATGCACTTACTACTAGAAGACCGAATGCCTTTACAAAATACATCCACGAAAAGAAACTATTGTTTGTTCCTGCAATTACTTCTTGTGATTATGCTTGACATTTGGTCACAGGTAGAGATACCGAACTATAAAAGCGGAATAAAATTAAAGAAAAATAAAAATACGTTTCTTTTGAATATTGGCTTTCTCTGTAAACACAACGTGGAAGAAAAAAATACAGAGTTGTATAAGGATCATTAAAATTAGACGTGAGACTGGTTTTAGAAAATATATTCTATGGCAAAATCAAATATTTTCCTACATTCTTATTTATTTTCGAGATGTACTTACTGTGTCTTATAATGGTTGCCTAACTTTGCTTCCACTGCGAATCTGACAACATAAACTGTTAATATTTTGTATTTTAGCCTTTTTAGCTGCACAAAGAACGATTATTATTATATTTATGGGCCCTGGGTGTTATCAAGTACACTGTGTGCCTTTCACATACATTCTTAATAGAATATATAGATAGCTTTACTTTAAGTGAGCTTGCATTTTTAGTTATATATGCCTCAGGTAGAAGGAATTCATATAGGGCTTGAGGACAGAAAGTTGTTTTTTCTGTTACTTGTTTGTTAACTTATTGGTTTTGGAATTTTGAGACAAGGTCTGACTACATAGCCTGGGTTGGACTTGAATCCTTTATCCTCCCTCTGCGGTCACTTGAGTTAGTTAGGATAGCTGACTAGTGTTCCACCTCGCTTTTAATATTGACATAGATGAGACTTTTTAAGGTTTTGGAGGATCTTGGGAAATGATAATTGATAACTTATTGTACTCTATGACCGCCTCTCCCTATTTGCCAGCTTAAAAATTAATGAATTATATAATTGTTGACATCTTCATGGTTGAATTTGCAAATGTTTATAATGTGTAACAGAAATCTGAACAGGAGAGTCATTTGTTACCGTTTTCAAAATAAAGGACTGGGACTAGAATCAAGGGCTTAATGAACTCATTGCTCTACCTCTTGATGTTACTAGAAAAAGAGGCAGAATTCTGAAGAGGAATGAGACTATGTAGCCACCTTCAAGGGAGAAGCAGGCATGCACACAAACAATTGCAACACAAGCTTCCTGGAGGTTTTATTAGAGGTGGGTGGAAGTATGGGGTGTAGGGGAAAGATACTAATTTGGAGGGAGTTATGAATGAGCGTGGAGCTGTGACACTGTGTTTGGGCCTTAAATATTTTCATAGGCACAGGGGGCTGGGGACAGTAGTTTTCTAAGTGAAGGGTGTGGGCTGGGCCCTGCCATTCGGCTGGGCCCTGCCATTCGGCTGGGCCATAGATAGAGCACCTGTTGAGCTGGGTGCAAAGCTGTGGAGGAAGAGGAAGCTGTGAGAGTAGGTGGAGAGCCGGCCATGAAGGTTCCCAATGCTTTGTATTTAATGAGTCAGTTTGAGGTGTGAGGGTTCAGATATATCTCTTCTGTGGTGACAAGAGGTGGGCAAATAAAAATGGCATGTTAAAGGAAACATAACTCAATAGTTTAACTGGCTATCATTTATTGCTACTGGGGGGGGGGCATGGATACAATGCAAAGCAGTTTGTACATGGCTTTATAATTTTTCTTTACTTACATTTGATTATGGGTGTGCCTGGCAATCTGGTAATTGGTTGTACATGAAATAAATCAGGATTGTAAAAATGACTCAGGGAGAAATGGGAAGCTCTCCAGTTGGTCCTCTTCCCCCTGACCCTTCCTGTAACCTTTTTTTCCTGCTGGGAACAGAACAGACCTTTACTATGGTATAGTTTTTGGTTCAGTTCCCCGCCCCCCCAGCCCCCCACACAAATAGAACATTCTTTGGTTTAGTTACAAAGGGCACCCCAAAACAGTATATACAGATAAATAAAGGGAGTGAGGAAATATTAAACAACACGACAAAATGCAGGCTATTGCATAATCTGTTACTGTGAATACATTTGAAGGTGAGATTCTCTATGGATAAAGTATAATGTGAAAAAATCTACACAGGAAGAAAATTAACTCTAATAGGAAGATGGTAAGACAAGAGTACCTAGTTATAGGTAAGCACATATGGGCTTTTTAGTCATCTTGAGTATCAGTCGACTGTAAAATAATTTAACCATCAATAAATCACTTTCAAAGTTGTGCTTAGAAAAATAGCACCTTCATACCAGTGAGCGCTTGGGAGACCACGATGGTGTTACAGGGGAGGTTTTTTCTTTCCTTAGAATTTCCCTCTTAATATTAAAAAAAAAAAAGACCTAGATTGTAACCAAATTTGTGTTATCTTGAAACCTCCCCCTAAAAACAAAGCTCACTACAATTTACCTTTATGTCTAGTTTGTGTAAAACCACTCTGAACTCTTCTGGGGGGTTCCAGTTAAATGATGGGACTTCCATTTTGAGAGCCAATCAGTCTTAAGTGATTTTAAGCAAGCTGTTGAAATATATCTTGGGAAGAACAATGTATATTTGAGTCTTTTTCCTGACAATGAAGTCACCAGTATTGGGTTTTTTTTTTTTTTTCCCTTCAACTTTCATATTCCTTTTGTCTTCACTCAAGCACTTGGCACTTAGCAGTATTATTTGATACTGGTAGTGTGTTCCAGTGTTGGCTCTTTAAGAAGCATGTTGGCACGTTCTTTGGACATGGCAGTTTGCGGATGTGTGTCTTTTTCCAGTTGCAAGGAATCTGTAGGCTCAGAAAACAGAGCTCCAGTGACAAGTGTTCCCTTTGTGTTGAACCACAGACAGAGTATTCCTTGGGATCCTGGTTTTGGAATTAACTGTGAACTATTTGTTAATGTGATATGACTTTGAATGGCCTGAGGATTTCTTCGAAAACATGTAATAAGGCCCAGGGTGGTAGCTCAGTGGTAGAGTTCTTGCCTAGAAAATAGTGAAGGAGAGAGGTGTGTGTGGAGACTATTTTTAGATACTCACTGTTAGATGTGTTTTCCTACGCCCTTCTCAAAGTTGAAATTTAGAAACTGTCTGAAGTTCCTTTTTATTATGGGGCCTGGGGTTAGCTCGCACTGATTATGTTCTTAGATTGTAAGTTATTATATTTTTTCCATCCATTTCCTGTTTATCACTTTTGCATTCTTAATGAAATATTAATGTATTTTTAGTAGAAAGAAATATTTTTGTCTGTTTTCTTTACTAATGATATATAACCTAGTTATAATTATGTTTAAAATCTTGTCTCCTTTTATTTTTATAACTTTCTGTGGTTTAAGGCAAAAATCCACATGAGTTAATGTCAATTATTTTCTTTCCTCTGGTAGAGTAAGGTTAGACTTGAAGCTTTTTAGATGCATTTAGCCAATTCTGCATTGCCTGGAAGTATTTCTTTAGCTTACAGCTACATTTGGTGTGCATGCATGTGTGTGCTGGTGTGTGTCATGGGGGAAGAGGAGAGGAGAGGACTGGGGGTTGAGGTTGCTCTGCATTATGCTCCTTGTCAAGATGCAGCAAATGGATGTAAGTGAGGAGGTTTGATGCCAGAGACATCCTCAGTCCACAAAGTGCTGATCCGTATCAGCTGTTAGGGCTGACTGGTGTGTAGAATAACCAGAGACTCTTGGGAAGACTCATTATAGCAGAATGCCTCTTAAGTGACCTCTGCTTAAACCCACTCATGAGCTGAAATGGTACTCTTTCTTTTCCCTGTAGAATTTACAGAGCCCGTGCTGCACGGGGTGGTAGAAAGCTACTCTCTACTTTCCTTTCTTCCAGTTGTCCCTACCAAGAGTCATTTGTGTTTATGCTCCACAAACCATCAGTGACAGTTACACTTGATTTTGTAATTATATATTGCAGTAAAACCTTGTTCAGCAAATTCTGAGGTCAGAAACATGTTTGTATGAGAGCCATTTTGCTGCTTTGGAAAGAAGAGTGTAGCAAAACCAATTACAGTTGAAATACGGGGACAATGAAATGATTTTAATCCTAGACAATAATATAAAGACCCCAGAGTAAGGCTGCTTAAGTGTTGTGGGGTGCCTTTTCACATGGAAGAAACAGAAGCTGGCAATGGCAGGTGATGTACCATGGGTGTGGCTTTTGCAAGAAAAATAATGTGGAACTCTCGCCAGTGAACTCCTGTATGAAGAAAGGAGCTTAGCTCTGCAGTGCAAGATTGCCCTGTAAATGGACCTTGTATTTTAGCTGCACTAAATTATTTAGGGTCTGTGGCGTCTTGTTGTTGTTCTGTAGATTAAAAAAAAAAAAAAAAAAAAAAACAAAAACCAAAACCAAAAAACCAAAAACTCTTTAAAGTGAACTTACAACTGTTGATAAATAAACTAAGAGGGATCTACTAAATCTAATCTCCCAGTTGTGCCTCCCTTGAGACTTACTTAATATTATCTCTTAATGACTGATTGATTTGGTTGGAGTTGATTTCACTCTGTAGTAAAGGTTAACCTGGAATTTACCATGTAGCTCAGGCTGATCTTGAACATTAAATCTGCCTGTCATCTTTCCAAGTGCTAGGATTATAGGCTTGAGCCACTCTGCCAGGCTGCATCTTCTTTTAAAAACAATAGGAACATTCTGGTATTCCTGACCCTACCAGAAGCTCTTTTCCCAGAGTAAGTTGTTTAAATATCTAGCCAAGTGATTGTTAGCCTCAGAGTTTGCACTGTAGCCCTTGAGCAGGCTTTCTGCGCCATTTCCCAGCTCTTATACAGCATTAGCATTGGAGTAGAGCCTTATTTCAGTAGCTCCTCAGGTTAAGTAGGGACTGCTGGGGTGAATTGGTAGGTGAGGCTGTTCTTAGAAAGTAAAAATACCACTCCCTTGATGTGTATCAGGAACACTTGAACATGGCGCAGAGTATGCTGGTCTGATAGCTAAAGATTGCTGTGCTGACCTGCCTAACTTAGCTCCAGCTGGAAAGGAGACCTTGCATTGAAAACATAACAAGGTCCAGGTCGGTAAAGGTGCAGGGATGCTATGCTACTTATGTGGGACCCACACTTGAGAAGGCTGAAGGGCAGTGTACTCCAGTGCAGCAGCTGAATGCAGGGCGGGCGCAAGGCTGCGTCCGGGGCAGCTGTTTGCTTTTCTGTGTGTTTGCTGGCTGTGCTTTCAGATCATCCTCAGACTGCTATCAGATCACAGGGTAGACATGGACTGGCTAGGAAGGAGTGGCGCTTGCTTGTCTGCCTTCCCTCCCAAACCAAATCTTAGCATTGGCCTCACAGCTTATTTTTTCTTCATATTTTCTTAATTAGACTTAGGTGGTGCACCTATTGTGTCCAGTTAGGAGAAGGGAACTATATAGAGTTAGGTTTGGTGTCTAGTCAGGGTATGTCCGTTGTCCTGAGGATACATAGTGGAGAGAGGATATTTTGAAAATCGTATGAGGAGGAGGAATGGGTGAGGTGAACATGAGAGATGTAATCAGTAGTGACCGTTCTGTCTACTTGTTTGAGAATGAGGTAAGAAGTGCATGCGTACATGCATTTTGGACCCCAAATTTTGGTCCAATGGATGAAAGGCTGGAAAGCCTCCTTCCATGCCGCTGTCTTTAAATATGCTCATCGGAAGATTCTCAACACTAAAAATATTGCTAGCTTTTAAATTGACTAACTTTGAGTCATTGAATAGGTTATCTAAGTAGTAAGATTATGTTTTTACATGACACTCTTGAAGCTATTCTAATTTTAAAGAAAAATGCATGAATAACTTCATTTAATTATTTACCAAATTGTTGCCCTCTGGTTCTTGTTCAGGATACTACCTACACCTTTGATCTCAGTGGATTGCTTTGTTCCTCACACCAACTAGGAGAGTAAGCGCCCTGAGGAAGTAAAACATTTGCCAGACAAACTCAGAATTGTAGTCTCAGTAACAGGAGGAAAGGATGGTTTCTCACTTGA
The DNA here is from genome assembly GCF_000001635.26 of Mus musculus. NCBI lineage: Eukaryota > Metazoa > Chordata > Mammalia > Rodentia > Muridae > Mus > Mus musculus. The sequence goes on from NC_000084.6 coordinate 53,869,076, forward strand.
ACAGGAGAAACGGTGATGTGGTGGGGAGGCCTGGGAACCTGAGTAAATGCTGATGTCATGTACTTGATTAGTAGAACTCTCATATCCAAATTACTAGTATCATACCCCTCTGACTGACAGGTGGGAGGCCATAAAAGTGGCCTCGTCTACAATGCAGATTTGGGCTGTGACTGAACTGTAGATCAATTAGCCAAGCTTTTCTAGGCCAGGTACTGTGTTCTTAGTCTTTGGAGGCATGATTTTTTTTTTTATTGTAACATATTTTTCATTTTCCTGTAAATAGTAGCAGCAAGAAAATCCTGAAGTGCACACGTGTGTGTCGTACATTCACTGAATAATCTCAGGCTTCGCCTGCTCTTGCGCGCACCGGACTCGACCAGCAAGAACGACGCTGCAACAGGATCCTTCTGCACATGTTTATTGGGAGAGCTTGATTGCAGAGGCGAAAAGACTTCGAGCCCAGAACTGGTGCTGCTTTTATAGGCCTAGGAGGGGCGTGTCTCATACCCGGATTGGTTATGCACTAAGCCTCATTTGCATGTTCCTCATCTGATTGGCTACTCTCTCTCAGTACCTCACAGAGCCTCATTATCATATCTCATTTGCATGTCTCACATCCGATTGGCTACTCTCTTAGTACCTTACAGAACCTCATTATCATGCCTGGGCCAGGCAGTGTTTTTGCAAAAAACTTTCCTGCATATGTACACATTGGTTGTTTATCCAATCTTATGCGTGGTGGCTAGCAGTAGTCAGTGCCACTCAGCAACAGCACATGTGGCTTCCCACATCTCCCCCTGTTTGTTTTAATAAAATGAGGCTGGACTAGGCCTGTGCAATTATGCCCATCCGCCGTGGCTCCTGTTTTAGGTCGTTCCTCTAATGTCACAGCCTTACCCGTCATAGGGTAACCCTATCGCCACCGGGCCCCATGTCTTAGGTTGGACTGTGCACGAGGAAAGTTGCCCGTCTCTGGATACCGCAGTGCTGTGTGACAATAACTGCTAAATGACCTAGGGCGAACTCTGCAAAAGAGGCCAGCCAAAAACTGAATTAGTGGTGAAATCATGATCACTCTATCGCTTGCAATGAGGAAACCTCAGTGATGTGCAAGGGCTGATCAATGATCGTTGAGTCTCTCTCATCTCAGTGCCGTGGAGTGCAAGAGTAGAGAACTCAGATGCCAACTAATTCTTGAGCATGGATAACCAAATTTCAGGGGAGGAGCCGTTTTCAATAGCTAAAAGTGCCTGAGTTATAATCACCTTGTCACGTTTTTGTTGGGTTCTGAATTTGCATACCAACCAGAGCATGAACGCCAGTCCACAGCATATGGCAGCACCAAACAAAATCACTCCCACCCATTCCTTAAAGTAAGAAAAAGCAGAGGTAAACCAAGAGGTAAAGTCTCCGAGGGTCACTGGTTCCACTCTGGTCCCATTAAGGTTCAGGATCTGCATCTGCAGTCTCGCCTGCAACCTCTCCAGCTCCTGCGACCAGTTCCCTTTCAGGTAATTTGATAGGTCTGTACTTTTAATAAAAGAATTATTAATATACTTATTGGGAGTAATGCACACATGCGATGTGGATGCCACACAACTCATTTGTATGACATCCATCATCCGTTCCATATTATGTTGTAAGATATCCACTCTCTGATTCACTAACATTAACCCTGAGGCAATATGAGAATCCACCTTTTGCAGGGTAAGCAATGCTTCAGACGATTTTTCTGCTATCTGACTTATGGTGTCAGCAGTATTAATTTGATGGGCCATTGCAGTTCCTGCGGTAACTGCTGATGCCGTGGACACCACAATGGCTGTAACAATGGCAGCTGTGATTCCAAAACCTCTCTTTTGCCGAATAAGACTCGTTATTGGGAACTTCTCTGGATCTGCCTCAACAGGCACAGGGACAAAGATTGGTAGATGAACCACTAAGGCTAAGAATTTGGTTCCATTCCAGCATTGCGTCAAAAAACAAGTAACATTTGTACAATCTAACCATTCTGTATTATTTTGAAATTCAGCCAATATAAAGAAAAATGGAGGATTGACACAAACTTCTACTGGAGAAGTAGTCATATTTTTGATAATTCTATTAGTTGTCACATTATCTAAATGAGTAGAGGTATTGGAAAGAGTGGCAGAAACATTCAATATTTCATGAAAGGTTCCAGTCAGCAATGCAAAGGCTGACAGACTGGTACTAGCACCTGCCTCATTGCTTAAAATCCATTGGTAATATGGCCAAATATTTTCTTTCCCTGTAGCATCTCCTTTATCGTTCATTATAGCAAAATCTAGTGGGGGTGACAAAACAAAACCCTTTGCTATTTCTTTCCGAGGAAAAATTTTTGATTGACAAGGTGAAAAAACTATAGGAAATGCGAGGTCCGGATGACACCAAGGCATGCTGCGTATAGCAGTAGCATTGCCAACAGGCCATCGTGATCTTTTGGGAATGGTCACCTTTCCCTTTATCATAATAGTGGTGATGTTTATAGGTGAAGTTATATTATTTTCAACATCACCTGAGCCTGATTGCGCTCCTTGAGCAACTTGCATTAAAGCATTAAACAACACTCCAGAGCTCACCTTATTTTGGCTAATGGGATCTGCCCAATTAGAGATAATCTTTTTCTTTAAAAATATACAGGGTGTAAAAGGTTTATCCACATTATGCACAAAGCATAGTGTATAATTCAAATGAAAACTAGTACTATTATACACCCGTGGCTCTTGAGGAGTTTGTCGTGCACAAGGCGCATCCAAAAAACATTCCGTTGCAAAAAATAAAGGCAAGGTAGAAGAATTGGAATGTACTGGTAAAGGTACTGGCCATGATCTTACTATGGCCCACAAAGGTATACTTATCCCGGTCTCAATCATCAGGAGCAGGAGAATCATCTTGGGGTTCATCTTGCTCTTTCACGGTCCTTGTCAGTCGTGTCGGGACCCAAAGTGGATTTTCTTCACCCTGTGGAAAAACACAAATAGCTCCCCGGGATCTGATTAAGATAGGATCCGGGCCATACCATTTATTATCAAGGACATTTTTCCATTTGACCATTTCATTGGGTGATTGAGGCCATTGTCCGTGCCTTTCAGCTGGTGATCTTCCAGCATCATCCAATTTTAAAAAATTAAGAGTAAATATTGTAAGGGATAGAGCCATCTTTGGCGTCATAGCCTCTATTCCCCCTTTCTGTTTTTGCAAATATTGTTTCAGAGTGCGATGGGCTCTCTCAATTATGCCTTGGCCCTGTGGATTATAGGGCAATCCAGTAATATGTTTTACTTGCATTTGTTTGCAAAATTGGCTAAATTTAGAAGAAGTATATGCAGGACCATTATCTGTCTTTAACACTAGGGGCTTGCCCCATGCAGCCCAAGCCTCTAAGCAGTGAGATATGACATGAACTGCTTTTTCCCCTGTCAAGGGAGAGGCATGTAGGACACCAGAACTGGTATCGATGGATACATGTACATATTGTAATTTCCCAAAAGATGGGATATGCGTGACGTCCATTTGCCAAACATCTAGGGGTCGCAATCCACGAGGATTAACACCCACGGAAGGTGCATTAACAAATTCTACACATTTACCACACTGTAAGACAATATTTCGGGCTTCTTTTCGTGTGAGCTTAAACTTTTGTCGTAATGTAGAAGCAGGGACATGATAAAGTTGATGAAAATTTTTTGCACTTTCTATAGAACTTTGTAATAGAAAAACCATGTCTCTTGTGGCTGAGTCAGCAATTGCATTTCCCTTAACCATAGGTCCAGGTAATGATGTATGTGCTCTAATATGTTGAATATAAAAGGGATGCTCACGCATCAAAATACAATTTTGTATTTTCATCAAAATTTCAGATACAGGACTGGACTGTTTAAAATTTCCGGCAGTCTCTAATGCTAGAACCGCATTAACTACATAAACAGAATCAGAGATAATATTTATGGACATAGGAAATCTTTTAAAGACTTCTAAAACCACCAAACATTCTACCAATTGAGGGGCTCCTGGTGTAAATTGCAACCTTACAGCCTTTTCATTGATTACATAACTTCCAACTCCTGTTTTGGATCCATCTGTATAAATAACGATGGCTCCCTTTAAAGGGGTATTAGCCGTTACCTTTGGAAATATTACTGGATGTAATAACATAAAATGTAATAACGGATGTTTAGGATAATGATTATCAATTAAACCAGAATAACTGCATCTAAGAATGGCCCATTCATCTATAGTAGCACACAATATTTGCATTTGTGTGACAGCATAAGGGACAATTATGCTATCAGGCATTTTTCCAAAGTGAGTGATTGAAGTTTTTATCCCTTTGTGGGCCATATTTACTACCATGGTGGGATAATGCTCTATAGTCTTATTAGGGGATATATGTGGATGTATCCATACTAAAGGACTATTTTGCCATAACACAGCAGTTGGCAGATTGATGGTGCGTAATATGCATAGGCACAAAGGTTCTTGCTCATTTATACGAGTTAACTGTGCTGTTTGGATCGCCTTTTCCACTTTCCTAAGAACATCAGAAGCCTCAGGTGTTAATTGTCTCAATGAGGTAATATGTGAGTCTCCTTCTAGAATTTGAAATAAAGGTTTTAACTCCGAAGTAGGGGTCCTTAAATAAGGTCTAATCCAATTTATATCTCCTAATAATTTTTGAAAATCATTTAGTGTCTTTAGATGATCTTTTCTAATACTAATCTTTTGTGGGGTGACACATTGTAAAGTAATAGTGGCTCCTAGAAAATGACTAACATTAGACTGCTGCACCTTTTCTGGTGCAATACTCAAACCATTATTTTTTAAAGTTTCATTAAGCAAGCCATAAGCTTGCTGTATACTTTCTTCTTCAGGTCCACAAATTACAATGTCGTCCATATAGTGACAAATTTTTAAGGAGGGGAAACCATCCCTAACCGGTTGTAAAGCTTTTCCTACATATAACTGACATATGGTAGGGCTATTTGCCATTCCTTGGGGTAAAACCCGCCATTGGTACCTTTTATCAGGTTCCATATGATTAATAGAAGGCAAGGTGAATGCAAATCTAGGTTTATCTTTCTTATTTAATGGAATTGAAAAGAAACAATCCTTAATATCTACTACTATAATTCTCCAATCCTTAGGTAGAGCTGAGAATAGGGGGAGTCCTTTTTGTACAGGACCCATAACTTTCATTTGTGCATTAATGGCTCTTAGGTCATGTAACAATCTCCATTTACCTGACTTTTTCTTTACAACAAAAATGGGGGTATTCCAGGGTTATTGAGTGGGTTCCACATGTCCCAGGTCTAATTGTTCTTGTACTAATTCTTTAGCTGCTTTTAACTTCTCAGAGGGTAAAGGCCATTGAGGCACCTACACCATGTCCTCCGTATGCTACGGGATGGGCACAGGCTCTTCAGTGGCCCCTAGAAAAAACCCAGCCCTTTCTTGTCTGCCTTTACAGTGGCTTTAACTGGTGAAATTCTACCTTGCAAAATTTTTCCAAGACCTAGTCCAGGTATATATCCCATTCCTTTCATCATTTCCTTGCTTTTCTGAGAGTAATCATTAGTCAATATAAAGTTCATAGCTGATAACACATCTCTCCCCCACAAGTTTACAGGCAAAGGGAGTACATATGGTTGAAAAAGCCCTGTCCTTCCTTCTTTATCTTTCCATTGTAAGGATTTTGCACTTATAGTTGGGGTAGCCTCATATCCTAATCCTTGTAAGCTATGTGACGATTGATTAACAGGCCAAGAAGCAGGCCACCACTTACTAGATATAATGCTTTTATCTGCTCCTGTATCCATTATACCTTGAAAGGGTTTTCCTTCTATTTGTAAAGATATGTACTTTATTTTCAAACATACTCTTTCTACCCTTTGTACACTGCTTTTGCATATTACCTGTTTTCTTATGTTGTTTAGAATAACTCCAACCTTGGGTTTCCAATTTTAAGCTAACTTTCTGTTACAATCAAAAGGCTGCCTGCCCCTTTAAAAGCTCCATTTGCAATCAGCCTTCAGCAGGGCTTTTTCAGCTGTACTTGACTCCCAGCCACTGTGCAGCTAACTTGTCAATTTTTGCTGTGCAGACTGAGACTGCTTTTTTATTTTTCAACATGAAACACAGAACAACAATCATTCAATCATCCAAGCAAAAACAAACACGAGTTGACAGACATATAGACAATTTGGTGCACCAAAAAACAGAAAATAGAACACAGATATCCTATTTGAAGCTAAGAATATTTCCATAGGAGCCAGAGAGGAAGCAGGACGTCTCCCGTTTTCCGTCTGTCCCTAGGAGGGCTCTGAAATAGCTTATTTTCATTTTTTTTCCTTCTTCTAGGAATTCTGCACAGTGGCTGCTTCTAATAGTTACTCCTCTTTCCCTGAGAGCTATCTTTAAGCCTTTGATGAAGGCTGCCTCTTTAGTCAAAGTCCTCGAGAGGAGGGTAAATTGACTTAATTTTTTGTTCTTCATTTTTTATATTATCCTTTATATCTTTATATTATCCTTTGTATCTTTATATTTTATATTATCCTTTGTATCTTTATATTTTAGCTTCCTTTCTTTTTCTCTTTTTATATTTCTTAAGTTACTTATTTTTCTGCGCGCGTCTTCTTTTTTCTTTCTCTCTGTTTCTGATATGCCTTCCTGGTACTCCTACAAAGTCGCTGCCCTTCCTTAACAGCTGGTCCCACACAAACCCAGCAACAACTACCAGACCCACTGCGTAAGAAAGCATACCTCTCAGAGACTTACCTTAATTTCTTTATACTTACCGGTACCACCGTTCCTCAGCTGAAGAGTTCTGAATCCACGCAGTTGAATCCTTCTCAGCAGTCTGTTTTGCAGGAACCTTTATTAACACCGCTCCCCAGCTGAAGAGTTCTGAATCCACGCCGGATCCTTCTCAGCAGTCTGTTTTACGGGAACCTTTATTAACCGCTCCTTCCCCGCGATGCAGTTCTGAATCCTCCCTGTAGCAGGGGGTCTTCGCTCGTGCCTGAAGATGTTTCTTGTCCCGGGTTTCAGCACCACTTCTTGCGCGCACCGGACTCGACCAGCAAGAACGACGCTGCAACAGGATCCTTCTGCACATGTTTATTGGGAGAGCTTGATTGCAGAGGCGAAAAGACTTCGAGCCCAGAACTGGTGCTGCTTTTATAGGCCTAGGAGGGGCGTGTCTCATACCCGGATTGGTTATGCACTAAGCCTCATTTGCATGTTCCTCATCTGATTGGCTACTCTCAGTACCTCACAGAGCCTCATTATCATATCTCATTTGCATGTCTCACATCCGATTGGCTACTCTCTTAGTACCTTACAGAACCTCATTATCATGCCTGGGCCAGGCAGTGTTTTTGCAAAAAACTTTCCTGCATATGTACACATTGGTTGTTTATCCAATCTTATGCGTGGTGGCTAGCAGTAGTCAGTGCCACTCAGCAACAGCACATGTGGCTTCCCACAGCCTGCTTCAGGGAAAATGCAAAGCAGAAAAGTATATAGTCACATGTTTTCATTTTGAAGAAAGTTAGAGTAGACGTTTCCTACCTTCATTATATGTAAAGGAAAGACATAGAAATGTACAATGTACATAAATACGTTTGTGTTATTCATCTCCCAAGATAATGTGTTAATGAGTTGTTTGACATTATTTAGAATTATTTTTACTTTTCTATTTTTACTATTTTTCTGTATTTGAATTTTCAATTATATCTGTGCGTTACCTCATGAGAAAAAATGTTTTTTTTTTTAAATTTTATTTTATCTATCTCTCTATTTTTTATTTATTTCTGAGTAAAAAGAATAGATTTCTAGTGAGGAATGTTTTCTGCCAGTATAGGTTTTCTTACACTTTGTTGTTTTCATGGTGTAATACCTTGATATAAATGTTAAATGTATTGGTACACACACACACACACACACACACATATATATATATATTTTAATTTCTAAAATTGAATATATTGAGTTTATCTAAAAGTTTTGAGTTGGTTGTGAGAGAGAGAGAGAGAGAGAGAGAGAGAGAGAATTTGTATGTATGTTTTCAGTTGTGTCTGTGTGTGTGAGTTCAACTTCAGGTATCTTCCTCGCTCTTCACCATATTTTTTGAGGTAATCTCTCTCAGTGGACCTGGTGCTTGCTATTTTCCCTAGCCTGACTGGCAAGAAGCCCCTGGGATCTGCCTATCTATGTCATGTTTCCATCACCCTCACCCTGTGCTGGGGTTATAGGCATGTGCTGCTGCCGTGCCCAGCAGTTTCATGACTGCTGAGTGTCTGAGCTCAGGTCTTCAACATTACACAATAAGGACTTTACTCAATGAGCCCTCTCAGACCTCTCAAGTTTTGAGTTAATTTGCCTTTTGGTACAGATGTATTTTGTAGAAGTAATAGGTTTTTCAGTATTTTGAAATGATGGTGTTTTTTTTTTTTATAGCTTTGTTTTTGCAAGAGTACTAGACAGTGTATTAGAATGTGATATATTTAGAGTTAAAATTATGTTCAGAATTTCCTTTGTGAAAAGGGAAGTGAAAATGCTTTTTTTTTCCTTTACACCCAGTTTGTGTCATGTTTATTTTTTTTATGTCTGTGAAGTCCTTACTCTAGCAGTGAATACTGTATTTTCATATGGCAGGCAAGTATGTTTGGTAATGTACTGTGGAAGAGAGGCTATTCACCCTGACCCACTAGTCCCATGTATCACATGTATGTCTTCTGCCTTGCAAACGTGACCATGAGTCGTTATAACGAAATTGTAGTCAGGATCACCTAGCACTGATTTTCAGGTGTAACTGCTAGGAATTAGTTGTTGGGTAGTGACACTTGTTGGTGCAAAGTTTTATAAAGCATTATTTTATATTGATTTTTTGGGATCTGAAAGCAATATTCCTGGAATACTTTATAAATTTTTAAGACATGGAATCTTGTGCTACTAATTTTCATCCAAGCAGATTGTAGATCTTTTTCTGAGTTCTTTTCTAACATGTGAATGTCAAGGTATATTGTGGCTAAAATATCTTTATATAATTAAGATTTTGTAAATGCTTTTTGTTAATAAGATATTAAAATGACACCAATTTAAAAAGTCATTCTTTTGTTTCTGATCTGTTGAAAATTAGTTGATCAAATATAATTGTATTGTATGCTCTGTTAATTATCTTCACACTGTATTTATGAAAGTTAAATTTTTGAAGACTGGAAAATAATTTATGATTATTTGGGATGAGAGAAATCAAATACATGAAAGTAAACTTTATTCTATATGCTTGTTAACAAACTTTGAGCAAAAATTATTCTAATAATCTCCCCTGTGGTAGAAGATAGAAGAAGTGTGTATAAGATTGTCCTTGTAGACTTTGTAAATAGATAAGAAGAGAGACGGGATCCTAGATAAGATTGCCTACCATTGACTCTTAGCTCAAATCCATGGTCACATTTTCTTCGGATGTTAACCAACTAATTTATATTGAAGTGGTGGTTGGTCTAGGCCACTGGTATGTTTTAGATTTCTAAAGGCTATTCCAATTGGCTTCAAGGTAGAAAGTCTAATCTCCTCCTTTCTTGGTATACACCATTTACCATTAAAATACAATGCCTTCATGCTGTCATTTTAATTGGGGATGAGGTATGAAAATGATGGAAGAAATGCATGGGAAAGGCATGGTGGTTCATGAATCTATCTACAGTCCCAGTACTCAGGAGGCCGAGACAGGTTTGTGGCCAGAGTGGTCCACAGAATAGGACCAAAATAAACAAACACACACATATACCCAGCTATACTCTAGGGAACCAGGTTAAGAAAGTGACTTCTCATACTGTTGGGCTGAGCTTCTTTGGTGAGGAGGCCATTTTCATTTCACATTCTTTTTTTTTTTTGTTTTTCAAGACAGAGTTTCTCTGTATAGCCCTGGCTGTCCTGGAACTCACTTTGTAGACCAGGCTGGCCTCAGAAATCCACCTGCCTCTGCCTCCCAAGTGCTGGGAATAAAGGCGTGTGCCACCACGCTCAGCTCTCATTTAACATTCTTAACTTTTGGTAAGCATCAAAGCCAGAGCATTTAAGATATCTTGTAAAGCTTGTTACTGGGAAACTTCTCAAGAAGAAATTACAGTATCAACTAGGGAATAACAAAAACAAAGTCATCTCTGAAGTTACCTTTAAAGAAGGCTTGCTAATTAAAAGCTACTCATTCTATGTTACATTGTTCATATTTACAAAGTCATCATTGAGTTGTTTTTTTTTTTTTTCTTTTGGTTTTTGAGACAGGATATTAGTGCATAATCCAGACTGACCTAAAAAGTTTGAATTTTCTCTCTTATCTGCTAAGTGCAAAAATGACAGGAGTGTCCTCTGGGACAGAAGAGGAGACTTTAGCAGTCATGTAGTAGACTGCACTTCTGACAAGTACCTCAGCTTTTTTTCTCAGTAGAAATAGTTTTATCTCAGTAATGGTATAGTCATAATATATTGTCTATATGGAGTTAGGAAATGTATATGCATTAATACACTATAATAATAATAGGTGTGAATAGGATTTTTATTTTTCTTTTGTAACTGATTACTGCTTGAGGTCCTTTTTTTGTATCTCACTTGCTAATTTTTGACTCCGGAGTAGCCTCAATGCCTACAGCACTTTTGGTCTGACAGAATGGGAGCAAGCCATTTTATAATGAGCTCAATTCAATTCCAACACACACACACACACACACACACACACACACACACACAGAGTGCATAGTGGTAAGATTTTGGCATTATTCTGTAGATTGTAAGGTTTAGATTTCTAAAAACTACCCTGATATTTGAGAATTTGTGGTAGAGAGCTTTAACATTGCATACATAGGCTTTGGAGAACGTGTTATTTGTGAACGTTACAAATGACTTTCAGGGATTATTTTTAGTTCAGCAAAATACCCCAGTACCATAGTAAAGTCAACACGCAGTAGAGTAATGAGCATGGTTTCACAGCACTGGACTGTGCTACTAATACTCTCTCACCTTATAAAATGTTCTAAAATACCAATTTTTTTACTTTTGGCATGGATTGACTTTTAAAAATACAAAATCTTTTCTGAGATGTATTTTTTAACTGTGTTTGTATATGTTGTGTGTGCATGCATGCACTTTGGCGTGCATGTGTGTATTCATGGTATGTGTGCATGTGCTAAGGCATGTGTGTGGAGGTCAGAGGACACTCTGGACTTCTCCTTTCAGATTCTGTGTGGGATCTGGAGATTGAATTTCAGTTGCCATTCCTATGTGACAAGGTCTGTTACATGCTGAGCCCTTTAGCTGGCCCTTTAGCTGGTCTTCCCCCCCCCCCCCCCCGCCCCGGTGTTGGGGCATCCACACAGGGTCTTTCTTGTGCATGCTCAGCAAGCAATCTGCCAGCTGAGATATATCCCTAGTTCCTAAACTCTTTAATGTCTTTGTAGGCTTCGTTATAGATTGGGCAAATGCTGTCTGAGGCATCTGTGCACCATCCTACTCCTTGCTAGGCTGTATACAGACTCCATACCAGCTGTCAAAAGTCTTGAGACTTTCGGAAAACTAAAAAGGGACTGAGGAACTCTGGAAGCTGTGTGGAGTTGGATGGGTTTGCAGAGACTGCTTACCAGGGACATTTGTATATTCCCTGGAGAGTTTCAGTAGATGCTAGTTAATATTTTTTGCTTTCCTTCTTGAAAGTTTATGCACATCAAGAGGATTGTGTTTTAATCTGCAGTAGTTTTTTTTTTTTTTGTTTTGTTTTTTTTTAGCAGTTACTGAAAGTAAAGTGTCTCCCTTCATTACATGTCCACTTTACTCCTGCTTTCTATGTTTTTTTTTCTCTGAGTAGCTCACCCTGCCTGCATCTTGGGCCTGACTGAGGTCCAGGAGTGTAGTGTAGTTAGGGTGCTCATGGGGCTTGGGTGAGTATTCAGGTGCTCTCTTCTGAATCAAGGATGACTTCAAGGCCATTTTACATGATAATTTGGTGTCAGAGCACCTCCAGGCTGCCCTCTTTTGTACTTTTGATTCTGTCCCAGCCCCCCTTAATGACAGAGTCAAGGGTGTGGTTGCAATGTTCTGGTTTAGTTTCCTTGAACTTCCTTAATTTGTTTTTAATACTTCACTGTAAATACCTTTATATCTACTTTGGCCTCTTTCCCTCCCCTTCCTTAATCCTTATCCTCTGTTGGCTTGCCTTTCTCTCCTTTTCTTTGTATTCTCCTTATTCCCCCATAAAAGGTTCCCCACGAAACTTAAAATTATGCCATTCTGTATCAGATTTTTTTTCCTTTTGGCCTGGTATAAAGGTAGCAGAAACAAATTGCATTTAATAACCAAGTCGGGACTTGCTGTAGGGGAGTGACACTGGTCTGGTTGGTGAGGTACAGTGTCCTGTGTCTATGTTCTTGCTCGCTTGTCATCCCGAAGGGTATGGATCAGTGAACACTGCTATCACGTGCTCTCTTAGCTGTGCCACAATCCCAGACACTTGAAGGTACACATCCTAGATTAAGCCAACTCCTTTTCTTAAATGACAAGACCTAGAACTTACGGTGCAGTTCTGTGCACTTGGCCTGAGTTCAGGAAGCACTGTACTTTGGTTGTAGTACATAGTATACTTTATATTACTATCTGGTTAAACATATCATGACAAGGACTGTGCCTTGTTTTCCTACTGGCTTATTTAAACAATAAAAGGTTTTAAATGTTACTTTCTTTTAAATAATTCTAATAAAGCTTACTCTAGAAATAAAAAATGGTTCACCAGGTAAAAGTGCTTGCTGCACAAGCATGAAGACCCGAGTTTGAATCCTCAATACCCACATAAAAAAGCTGGTGTGACTTCATGTGCCTGTAACCGTATCAGTGCTGTGGGAGGAGGCATAGTCAGGAGAGTTCAGGTTCAGAGAAACCTTGCCTTAAGGGAATGATACAGAGAGTGATAGGACCCACTCACCCATGTGAGTGTAGCTGTGTGTGTATGTGCGCACACACATAATTTAAAAAAGGCAAATCTTTCAAATAAACAGATGAAACAACCCATTCATCCAAAGATGCACAGCCACATGTAAGCAAGTGCTTATTCCTTGCCCTCTCTTTGCTTGTATTTTGAGGCACCCTAATGCTCACTAAGCTAACCAGGTATTCTTGAACTGGTAACTTTCTTACTTACCTTCTCACATTGCAGGGATTTATAGGCCCAGATTCTAGACCCAGCTGAAGTTTTTTTTCCTTCTTTTTCCTTTTGGATTGTAGTATTTTGGAGAGTCAAAATTATGGTGTAAATGACCTTTGATCTGTGAGGTCCTATTTCACTTCTTGTGGTGTGTCTTGGAACTCTAAATGTCCTTACAACTTTAAGATCAGCATACTGTCCCTTTATTCAGAAAGAAACTGCCTTATAAATCAATATCACCAAATTTTAATGATATTTTCATTGATCTTTTAAATAGTTTTTAATCGGAAGAAATACTGGATAGCAAGACTTGTGCCTTTGAGGACGTCAGACTAACAGATTGTAGCATCTCAATACTAAATGAAAGCAGAGAGCACTGTTCCCTATGCTGCCTTAGCATTGGCAGCGAAATGCAGAGGTTCAGTTGGACTCAGTTTCAGATGTTTTGCTTCCATTGGAAAGATTTGAACATTCTTATGATATTACCGATCATTCCTCAGCCTTGTTTGGTATCATTATAATCGCCAGGAGTTACATATTGCTGATGCTTAGTTCCCATTCCTTATTCATTTATAGATGAAATTGTGAGTGTGTGTGTGTGTGTGTGTGTGTGAGTGTGTGTGTGGTGCTTGCACACCAGAGATTGATGTCTTTGTTAATTGCTCTCACTCTTTGTTTTTTTTTGAGATAGTACCTCTCATTGAACCTGGGGCTCAGGATTTGGCTAGCACAGACGACCAGCAAGCCCTGGGGGATCTTCCTGTCTCTTCCTCCCTAGTGCTGGGGTTACAGGTGCATGGATAATTCCTGGTGAGAGGTCAGAGAGTAATGGGGCTTACATTTGGCATAGCAAGCACTTTACCCCCGAGCCCTCTCCAGCCCTGGAATACATTGTTTTCTTTGTTTAAAGCCAACATTTCTCTCACTGTGTTGCCCAGGCTGGTCTCCAATCTAAAATCCTCCTGCCTTAGTCTGGGGTTACAGATGCCTGCTGCAGTGTTTAGCTTTTTATTTGTGTGCTGGAGGTATGAACTCAATCCTCCCTGTTTGTGTGCCTGACCCATCTGCCTAGCATGAGCTGTAGTACTCTCAGTGAGAAAATTGTCATCAATTAGAGGGGAGTTTTACTATTTGTGGATTAAATATTTGCAAAATTTCCTGCTTTTGCTAACATTTATTTGTAACCTCAAAATTAATACTCCTGTGCTGTTCCAGAGAGCCAGAGACAGGAGCATACAAAACAATAGAGAAAAGTTAGCTTTAGTGAGTGTGTGTTCCCAGGTGAGATTCCATAAAGTGACTCAGTCTATTGCCTTTCCTTTTTCCTTTCATGATTTTGTTTAAAATGACCCAGACCTACTGCTAACGTGCTCAGTGATGCTCCTAGGGATACGAGAACTGGGGTTGTGGAGAAAGTACATCTAGGTGAGTTTAGTTGAGGTTCATGTATAATACTGTGAAGTGTTTTAAAATAAGCCTGCATATTGATTGGTTGATTAAGCTTTTGTGACAAAAAAAAGTCTGGGCAGGACCCTAAGTGTATTTTTCCTTGGAGAGGTGGTTTAGAGTTCTATTATTCTGTATTGTACTGACTTGATAAAATGTAACTATCATGATCAGATGTTTTTGACTTTATAGTTTTTAATGACTAGAAGGTGGGCCGTGCAAGTATAGAGCGTATTCACCCCAACCCTTTTCATGTCCAAAAACCTCAATTTGTGCTGCCCATATATATTTTTATGGGTTGCGGCTATCTGCTGGAGTGTGGTCCACCTACCAGCTGCCACACCCTTAAGAAAACACACTCTCCTTACCCTAGCAGCATAGTAGCTCCTCCTTAGAAGTGGAGTTATGCTAATATGCTGACTGCCTTGATCTTACGGTGTCACTCAGACAACCACAGCTGCTGTAAGTGCATAGTGCAGTGGTCTCAGTCATGTTCCAAAGACACTTTCACTCTAACCTCCTCAACCTCTGCTTACAATCACGCTCCCCAGTCTTTCTTCCTTGATGGTCCCGATGCCTCTGGGGCTTGAGCAGGAGTGTGAGACACATTTCTCATTTGTGGCTCAATACTCTACTGACACTTATTCTTTATACTGGGATCAGTTGTGAGCTTTGTGTCGACTGCACAAAGAAACCTCTCTGAGGTTTGACATATGGGCAGAAAGATGAATTCAGGAGCCAGTTTGATATGTGTCTGTTAGCAGGATAATAGCAATAAATTCACCACAGGAGCCTGTGAGCACTGCAGCCAGGGGTTCATAGCCAGATTTATGGTACCAGGCATGCGTTCTCTCTTCTGGAGCAGGCCTTAAGACTAATCAGAAAGCAACTGGTTACTCCCATAACATTGTTGCTGCTGTTGCATCCCTGGACATACCTTGCCAGCCTAGTTGTAATTCAGAGGGTTCTGTGGTTGAAGAGGTTTATTCGAGTGTTTGCCATGTCAGTTCTAGAACTGGAGAATTAACTGATGGAGTGACAAAATATTCTTGCTCCATTTCCAAACTATAATCAGCCAGTGATTCTGACAGCTTCTAGCTCATTGGCTGGCCTAGAAAGGTCATTCTTAGGTATGAGTCTGACCTGCAGTTTTCTGTATGTACATATAATAAATGATTAGGAGACTGGATATTTTACAGTTCTTTTAACTGTTCAGAAATGTGGACTTCAGTAAGGTGTGTTAATAAGGAGTATTCGTATTCACATATTCCTTTATGGAGAGATGGCTCAGTCATTGAGTTAGGAGCACTTGTTGCTTTTTCAGAGAACCCACATTTGCTTCCCAGGACCTATGTTAGGCAGTTCACAAGCTGCCTGTAACTCCAGTTCCAGGAAATCTAACACCCTCTTCAGGCTTCTGCAGACATATGCACATATGCGACATACACATATAAACATCCATGTGAATAAATATAAAAAACAAATTCATCCATGACACTGTGACACACACACATCCTAGTCTATTGTTCTGTTTCCTCTTAGTGTTCTGAAAACCCAAAGTTGGGTGCTTTTATAGAGAAAAGTCGGTGCTAATTAAACGGCAAAATTGGCAAAGTGCCCGCTGTGCAACCATAAGAACATGAGTTCATAGTCCTCAAATCCTTGGAAAAGAGCCGACTGTGCTTGTTGCATGCATCCCTAACTAGTCCTGGAACAGCAGAGGCTGCTGCATTTCTGGAACTTGCTGGCCAGCTGGTCTAGTCAGTCACACTAGTTTCAAAGAGAGAACCTATCTCAAAAAGATAAGGTGGAAATCAATTGAGGAAGACGGCGGCAACCTCTGCCTCCCACACACAACAGATGCATAAATATGCTCATCCCAACACTTTGTGTACACATTTATACTTTATTCCTACCCCCAATAAAAGAAGTTGATTAGGTCATAGTTCTAGAGATTCAAGGGCATGCTGATGACATTGGCTTGGTTCTGGCAAGAAATTCATTTTGAGTGTCCTTATGGTTGTAGATGGAGAAGTCACGTGGTGAGACAGGAAACCAGAGGGCAGGAGAAACTCTTCTATAATTTTGAGAACTAAATCACTTCAAGGGTTCTTCCCAGTGGCCTAATGATTTTCTTCTAGGACTTCTTAAAAATCAGATTTTTTTTTTAATATCACACTGGGCACCCAATTTTCAACATGTGATCCTTTGGGGATATATTTGAACCATATGCATCATGGCATCTATTTACTTAAGAATCGTCAGACCTGGTTGACTAGAAAATTCATTTAATTAGAAATTTTCTTCTGTTCATGAATTTAATAAAGTTTCTCATTTAAAAATTGCCTTAATTGTACCTGATTATAATATACTATGATTTGGTATTCCTGTTATTATGTAGTAGCTTTAACTCTAGAAATATTTTGACCATAACCTATAAAAATATATTTTATTCTTAGAATCAGTATTTTACACACACACACACACACACACACACACACACACACACATACACACACACCATTCATTTATGGAACTGAAGGTCTCATTAAGCAGTTTATTTATTTATTTTATTTTTTTGACCAGGCATGGTGGCACAAGCCTTTAATCCCAGATTTTGGGATGAAGAGACTAGTAGGTAAGTTTGAGGCTAGCATGGTCTACACAGTGAGTTCCTGGATAGTCAGGCCTATGTAGACAAAACAAAACAAACAAACAAACAACAAAGAACAGTATGATTTTTTTCCCCTATTTCATATGTGGACTCGGCTGTCTTCTCTGTTGGACAGTGTTATCTTACATAGCTGCTGTTTAACAGGAACCATTAAGTTAGTTTCATGAGGGACTAGAGGGGCCTGATCCAGTTTAGAGAATATAAAAATTAGTTAGTAATCTCTTTTTCTTTTATATTTCTTCCTTCCGTCTCTCCTCCTCTTCTTCCTCTTCTTCCTGCCCTCCTCCCCCTCCCCTCTTCCCTCCTTCTCCTTTTGTTTGTTTCGTTTGTTTTGTTTGTTTTCCCTTCTTTGAGGTGATAAGTTTGGAAGGGTAGAAGTTCCTGGGGTTTCTTCACAGACCGAACAGGGACATCATTGAAATCAAGTTTCAGAAATATTAAGTAATTTTAGATGATGGGTTCTAAATCTTTTGAGACAAAATGTTTTTTTTTGTGGTATGTAATTAAAGAAATTGATGTCCATATTTTTGACATTATGGTTAATGATTTAGCTTTAAAAATAAGTGCTTGTTTTTCCTTAGACAACTGTTGTTGGAGTAATGCCAGCAACCAGTAACTGGGACACTTGGTGCTAACAAAAGCATGTGATGTAGTGGCTAGCCATCACATCGCAAATGTCTCCACTCATTTCAATTTCAGACAGGCTTGAAGACACATTCTAATACATTTTTTTGGTAGAGGTTGAATAAAACATTTAATACCGCAAATGAGCCTTTTTGTAGAAAATACATAGTTTTAATTTTCTATTTTTTTGAGAATTTCATACATGAATACTTTGTATCAGTTCCACTCTTCTCTTACATGTCCTCTTTATTCCCTTTCAAATTCAAGGGCTCTTATTTATTATTGTTATAGTCATACAAACATAAACACACACATACACACACGCACGTTCACACATGTTCACACACAAAACCTACTGTTGTAATAAAACAAATAATAAGCAAATATATTTTTATTTCCTGTAACAAACCTGTTGGGAAATACTTGTGTCACAAATAAGATTTGAATATACATACAATTTGATATTAACTTTATATGCTATAATTTTGTACTTATAAAGAATTGTATTTGTAGAGATGTGTGAAATAATTCCTTTTCTCACTACAACAGTATTTTGAGAGTTTAGTATAATAATAAATTATTTTTAAAATCTAAAGTTGATTGGTGTTGTGGTTGGCATATGAAGCAGAACACAACTGCATGGACAACGTGCTCAGACGTCTCTGTTTTATCTAGTGTGTTCCTAAAGAGATCAGCCCTCGTGGAAGGTCTTAAATTATTAAACCATGATGATTGTTTTGAAGATTTATCAATGATTGTCAGATTAGAGTATACTAGTCCCTGTCTGTCTAGTCAGACCTTGCCAATCACTGTATCAGAATTGAAGATGTTTATGAGAATAAGGCAATTGATTATTCATATTTGCTCCTCCTCAGAGACAATTTTAAAAAGCATCCTCTTGGCCTATTCCCTGTCTTTTAACATATATCTTTTAGCCTCTTATATACTTATAGATGTCTATGTTTATTATTTCTACTTAGTAGGATGATTAAAATTAGTTAAGGAGAAAGCTATAAAAATTGCAACATCCTCAAGCATTATAAATATTCTGTGCTATGAAAAATTGTGAAGGTATATCTCTGTGATTCCCCTAGTAGTTACCATGCCTACTCTTTCAGATCTCCTCGTTACTTGTCTTTCTTGTGTCCTTTGACGTGACTGTTCCTCTGAACATATTGCTCACCCTTGATTGCATCTGCATGCACAGTGCTACAGTACCACAGTTCTTTTCTTAGCTGGTTTCTTTTTAAGCAACTGGAATGTAATTAGACACACTGAATCACATCTCGTCATATTTGTGCTTTTTGTTTGACTACTAGAAAGTACAGAAATAAATTCATTTTGTGTGGGTGCTGGACTGAATAGTATGTAACATTCTTTGTCATTTTCTTAAATATTTTTAGGACCTTTATTGTGTGTCTGTTGAGATGTTCTAGACCTTTTAAAAACATAGGTAGATTTTTAAACCACAGATGTTACTTAGTGTTCAGCATAGATTGTTTCGAGGTTTATTTATTTATTTTCAGGTGCTAAGTCTGGCCACAGGGCCTTGGCTTGTGCTCAGCAAGGACTGTGTGAAAGACCTACTTTCCCATTGAAAGTATACCCGTTAGTTCTTCTTTACTTGTTAAAGATCACATCAGCTTTTGAAAGCCATGGATTCTTTTGTCAGAAAAATGCTGGAAGGAGGGGTTGTGCATTTCAGATTAAGAAGTCTTCAGCTCTTTCCACTCTCAGATCTTATGCTGTCTTTGAATTATCCACTAAGAGTATGAGGTTTCAGTAGTCTATTCTGGCTTCCTACTACTCTGTAGACTTTACTTCATCCTCATCGATTTCTTTCCCTGATACTTTAAATAGTAACTTTATCGCTGTTTCTTCTCCTGGTAAACTTTTACCTTACCCTTTCACTTAAGACTATGCAAGAAACAGAAATTCTAATTCTTATCCATATGCCTTTTCCGCCCCTTTTTTCTTTGTTTTTGTTTTTTCCAGACAGGGTTTCTCTGTGTAGCCCTGGCTGTCCTGGAACTCACTCTGTAGACCAGGCTGGCCTCGAACTCAGAGATCCGCCTGCCTTTGCCTTCCAAGTGCTGGGATGAAAGGCGTGCGCCACCACTGCCCGGCTCCTGTGCTTTCTTTTATTTGTGTCTTATTAATAACCAAACTTCTAGTAATTTTGTCATAACTTTAACACTGTTAGGGTCCATACATTATTTTATTTTATTTTATTTTATTTTATTTTATTGTGAAATTAATTCTGAAGGTTGAAAGTCCGTGACCTTGGCTTGTGTTCTTTAAGATTAACTTTGTACCTATGTAGTTTACTAGGTTTACCTTTCTTTCCCCTAGTAAGCATTTCTTTGATGCTTCCCTCCCCTCCCCTCCCTTCCTCTCCCCTCCCCTCCCCTCCCCTGCCCCCTTCCTCCTCATTTCCCTCTCTGCCCTCTTTCCCTGCAGCTTTCTTCCCTCCCTCCCTTTGTTGTTCTTCTCCTTCCCCTTCCTCCTTTCTTTTTCTCTCTCTCTTCCTTTCTTTCTTCCTTCCTTTTCCTTTTTTCTTTTCTCTTTCTTTTCTTTTCTTTTCTTTTCTTTTCTTTTCTTTTCTTTTCTTTTCTTTTCTTTTCTTTTCTTTTCTTCCTTCCTTCCCCCGTCTCTCTCTCTCTCTCTCTCTCTCTCTCTCTCTCCCTTTTGTTTCTCGCAGTTTGTAATCTGGATTGTTTCTCAACCTATGGGTCTTGACCTCTTTTCTTTTGGTAAACTTCTATCCAAAAAGTATTTACGCCGGGCGTGGTGGCGCACGCCTTTAATCCCAGCACTTGGGAGGCAGAGGCAGGCGGATTTCTGAGTTCGAGGCCAGCCTGGTCTACAGAGCGAGTTCCAGGACAGCCAGGGATACACAGAGAAACCCTGTCTCAAAAATACAAAAAAAAAAAAAAAAAAAAAAAAAAAAAAACCAACCAACCAAACAAACAAACAAAAAACAAAAAGTATTTACACTAAAATCCATAATAGTAGCAAAAGTACAGTTCTAAAGTATCAATGAAAATAATTTTATGTTTGGGGGTCACCACACCATAAGGGACTGTAGTAAAGGGTCATAGCATTAGGAAGGCTGAGAACAGTCTGGGCTTAAACTCAGGTTAAACTCAAGGGTAACTCCTATGTCTCAGTTTCCTGAGTACTGAAGTTATAGTTGTGAGACATCCCATCCAGTGTTTATTTCTTTTTCTTTGTTCTCTCTGCCCTTCCTATTTGTAGCCATTGTTAGCTGGAGGCTGGAGACATTGGACTTTGTTACTGTTGCTTTTGTATTTGCTTTTTATTCTTTTGAAAAAAAACTGTAGGTTTGCTTTAAATAGTAGGAATGTTCCCTCCTTTGTTTTTTGAAATTTTATTTATGCTAGTATCACTTTGATTCTCTATGTATTACTATATCTTCTAGAGGCTCCAAAGGAGAAAATTGTTTTTAATTTTGTTGATTTTAAAGTTCTTTTTTGTTGATAAATAACTTACTAACCAGGAGTTTGCCCGCCTCCTTTGGTAGGGAGAGCATTTTTTCATGTTAGATTTCCTTAGATATCTGGTGATCCTTGATGGTCAGTTTATATTTGTGAAAGAGAGGATTAGGGTATATATTTAGGTTTTTCTTATAAAGCTCTTAAAGAGTTCTGTATACAAATAAAACTTATCAACTAGAAGTATTATAAAAGCTTCATCTATCTATCTATCTATCTATCTATCTATCTATCTATCTATAAATCTATCTATCATAACCGACCTATCTCTGAGCATGATGTTGAAAGTTCAGAGATCATAAAAAGTTACACAGAAGAAACCGTGTTATCAAATCCCAGAAGAAGCCTAGAACAGGGAAGATGGAGCAGGATGGAGGACCCAGAACAAGGCCCATGCCTGAAAATGGGCATCAGTAGTCAAGTAGGAAGCAGTGACTTAGCTGAAAATAGAGCCTAGAAAATGAGCAGGCTTTTCTAACAGCTGAAAATGAGTCCATTCTGAACACTGGACTTTGTGATAGATACAAAGGAAGCCCGTAAGTTTCATGGGTGCGCTCAGAGAGACGTTCTGCCACTGTATAGGTCTGGCCTAGAACGTTGCAATCTTTCCTAGTCTCCTGAGTGTTAGGATTACAGGCCTGTGCCATCTCATGCAGATCTCCAGGGTTGTACTGGAGATTGTGTGTGTGTGTGTGTGTGTGTGTGTGTGTGTGTGTGTGTATGATGTTTTCAGCGTGTGGCTGCGGTGTCTGTAGAGGTTCACCTTCCTGTGCAGACCCCTTGCCATTCCACTTTGTTCAAGACAGGGTCTCCTTACCTTGGCGTAAGCGAGGCTAGTTCTGGAGCTTCTGGAGCTGCCTGCCTGGGCCTCCCTCTTGTCTGTAAGGCTCTGTGCCAGGCTAACAGACAGCACAGGGTCTGCCTTTACATCGGTTCTGTGGGATCCAAACCTCAGGATATAAAGCTGTGGACACGTGCTTTTATTCACTGAGCTGTCTTTCCTGTTCTATACCTGAGAATCTTAGTTTTAAACTATTTTATCTTCTAAAAAAACAGTTTTAAAAGTAAGAATTCTATATTACAAGTTTATGAATAGTTTCTTGAATGTTCTGAACTGAATGAGGTAAAATAGGACGTGCCTTAGTTTCTTAGTGATCGTTGTTGTCATATGCACTTGACTTGTCTCCCTTGCCTGCCATGAATGATCTGCTAGTCAGTTTCCATTGCTTCCTTTTTATCTATCACAAAGTCCAGTGTTAAGAATGGACTCATTTTCAGCTGTTAAAAAAGCCTGCTCATTTTCTAGGCTCTATTTTCAGCTAAGTCACTGCTTCCTACTTGACTACTGATTCCCAGTTTCAGGCATGGGCCTTGTTCTGGGTCCTCCATCCTGCTCCATCTTCATTCTAGGCTTCTTCTGGGATGGAAGGCAGGGAGACCCTCTTAAACTGACCGATACACTTTGACTTTCTGTTTCTGATGTGGAAATGTGTGCTCTTGGAAGACTTCCTATGTACCTGTTACACAGACAGACCAGTCTCCAGGTATTTCTGTACACAAATATGCATCCACAGGCTTTACCAAAAAGAAGCACACTCAGGAACCAGAGTGGTTGTCGCCTCTGGGAAGGGCAGATGCTGAGGAGTGAGAAGTGTATGAACAGCTGTGGAACATTCTTACCTCATTTGTGGATCCTTACATTTAGAATATGGTTTTGGTTAGTCCACAAATTTCAAGTAAGTGAAAAGCTACATATTGAAAATACAAAAATTTACCAAAAGAAAATAGAAAAAAGCAGAGGAGGAAGTTTTTAAATGTTTAAAAATATTGCTATGTTCATTAATTATTTAAAACAGCTGCACTTTAAAGTAAGCTTTTTGCAAAAATATGGAGGATATGTAATACTTTGAGATATACTAAATTATTACGAGGGTGATCATTGTTTTTAATGTTTTTTATTTTAAAGATTTTATTTATGTATATGAGTATACTACACTGTAGCTGTACAGATGGTTGTGAGCCACCATATTGTTTCTGAGATTTGAACTCAGGACCTTTGAAGAACAGTCAGTGCTCTTAACCACTGAGCCGTCTCTCCAGCCCTTAATGTTTTTTTAAAAATTATATATATTCTTATGTACACACATGTGCGTTTGTGCATGTGTAGAGGTCAGAGGATAGTTTGTGGGAGCTTGGAGCACAGTGCCTTTATCCTCTCAGCTAGCCTGTCAGCGTGGCTATTATTTTAAAAGTTGCATTCTGAGGTACAAGGTACACTATAACACAATGTACAGGTTTTTTGTTTGTTTATTACAATTGTTTATTGTAAATTTATGCATTGGCAAATATATAGCTAGCTGCCGGAAACTCCTGGTAATAAAGTACAGGACCCAGGCGTCCACCAGACTTCTCTGCACTGTTGTCCAGCGAACCACTTTCTGTCTCAGCAAAGCGCTGCTCTGATGTCGGTTTCCATGGCTTAGTTCTGCTGCTTCTAGGATTTCAATAACCAGAACTCAGTTGTGCCTGATGTGTTTCCACCTACTCCGGAGTCACATAGTATCCTGTTATATACCAATTTGTTTATCCTTCTGCTGAGAATACTTTGATTGTATCCAGATTTGGTTATTATAAATAAGGCTACAATGAAAATGGGTGACAAATCTTTCTAAATATATTGTTTTATTGATAGGTCAGAATAAATACACATTTTACTTCATAAGAAAATGTCAAGTTTGGTTCCATTGTCATACTATTTTATATGTACACCAGCAATTAATGACAAGTCTACTTGTTGGTAATTTCTGTTAGCATTACTATGGGTAGACTTCTAATCTTTTAAGTTTTGCTTTATTTATGAGATGAAATGATACTTTTATGGTTTTAATTTGTATTCCCATGGTAAGTATTTTTAATTGTAGTATATTAATGTATATTCATAAGTATGTGAAATAATTTCCCTTAATACTTGGTGTTTCTGTTCAGTTCTAATTTTTAAGTTTTTTTTTAAGCTTACGAACCTTTTTAAATTTTTTTTTTATGATTCTAATATTTGTGTTTAGACTTATGGTTTATTACATATCATTCTTTCATGGGTTGAAGTAGGGTTCACTCTCTTTCTCACATTGGTGTACAGTTGTTACCCACATCACTGTTGAATTCACTTGGTGTCTTAGTAGAGAATCAGCGGTCCATTGGTGTGGTCCTGTTTTAGACTCTGCTGTTTCATTTACCTGTTCTGTAGTAGTTCCTTATTGTCTTGATTACTGTAGCTTTCTAGTAAGCCTTGAAATTAGGTGCTGTTTATTTAATTTTGTTTTTGTGGCTTGAGATTGTTTATTGTAAATTGTGCATTTTCATACCAGCCCTAGGGCCAGTTTGTCTAGAAAACAAAGTCACTGACCTGCCACTTGGCATTATGTTGGCTCTACAGACCTTTACAAAAGGCACATTTTGAGGTGTTCCGATCGTCCATGTTTCTGTGTGTAGCCCAGTCAGGGCATTGACACACGTGTCACCACAACCTAGCTTGAAACTGTTGCTGAGAAGAGTGGGCTGTTTAGATGAAAGTAGGTGTTCATGTAGTAACAGCTGACAGACTAGCCCCAGAACACACATATTCAATAGCTGAGATTTCTAAAGGAAGTGTGTCATTTACTCTTTTCAAAGTCTACTTTCTTTTTAGTGCTTTTAGTTTTCATCTGTATATTACAATATATTCAACACATGTATATTCATGTGGCATGGTGGTACATAACTGTAATCTCACAATTTGGGAGTCTGAGTCAGGAAGATTCCAAGTTTGAGACTAGGCTATGATACATAATAAGACCCTATCTCTAAAAGAAACTTTAATACCTATCTTCTCCAACATTTCTTAGCTTTGTGAATTCACTATTTTTAAAGACAGTATGAGTGTAACATAAAACATTTTTTTCCTTGAGACATAGGGATGTTGTGTTCTTATATTACCAGTTCTGTGACTCCTTCCTATAAAGAATAATAAATATTTGAGTAAATGAAGACAAAAGGCAAACATTCATTTGAAAAGTCAGTGTGTATTGTTTTATGAATACTTTACATTATTCTCCTTTGTTATTTTAAAACAAAATTCCTGATTTTGAGGTTTTGTGTTTGTGGTGGATATGGAGATGCCTCAGGTGACAAGGCCCCTCCTGCACAGGCGGGAGGACCTGTGTGCGGATCCCCAGCATGTCAAAAGCTGGGCATGACATGTGCCTCTGTAGGGGCACTGGCAAGGGGGTCCTTGGAGCTTGTCGGCCTGCCAGTCTAGCTAATCTGTGAGTACTGGGTTATTAAGAGACACCGAGGAAGAAACCTCTGTGGTGGTTTAAATAAGAACATACCCCATAGGCACATATGTTTGAACTCTTGGTTCCCAGATCCCCAAGTGCTGGTACTGTTTGGGGAGGTTACAGAAGCTTTTGGAGGTGGTCTTGGTAGAGGAGTAGAGTTTATAGTTTTACCCTGCTTACACTTTGCATTACAGAGAAATGTTTGTTTGTGGTTAAAATACAATCTCTCTGGTGGCTTGATGACGCAGCATAGGGGAATGCTAGGGTGGTGAGTTGGGGGTGAGTGGGTGGGGGAGCACCCTCATATAAACAAGGGGCAGGAGGAATGGGATAGGGGGATATATATGATATATATAGAGAGAGCTGTATATATATATATATATATATATATGCGTGCACATTTGTGCACCCACATTTTCATAGTCATATAAACATCTACACATTGTACCACACATGTATACACAAATATGCACAAATATGTTCTTTTAAAGTTAAATTTTGCTTTTGTAATGTTTGGTATTAAAGTACAGACATAAGAAGTAATGGTTGATGTAAGAGTCTACTGTGTTTTAATTTCACTGGCCTCAACAAATAACTTAAGCTTTTGTCATTTACTTTCCTAAATAGGTATGTCACCTTTGTTGACAATTTTCTCTTCTTAATGTTACAGCTCTCTATCAACAGCAGCTTACATCACTGAGAAGATAATTTTGAAGACATACTTTGCTGAGAAGACAACTGAGAAGCTGTACGAATGGGATGAACAGGCGTCACTTGACTGACTATCCGCTGACGTTTGAGTGCTAGCGTTGCTCATAGGGTACTGCTACCTAGTGATGCACCTGCTCTTACAGTACCCCATTTCATCGTGCTTGTCTTGATTAAAGAATTCAAAGTGGAGTACCGCAAACTTGATATGGATAATAAAAAGAAAGACAAGGACAAATCAGATGATAGAATGGCACGGCCCAGTGGTCGGTCAGGGCACAGCACTCGAGGAACTGGGTCTTCTTCATCTGGAGTTTTAATGGTTGGACCTAACTTTAGAGTTGGGAAAAAAATCGGATGTGGCAATTTTGGAGAATTACGATTAGGTAAGATTGTTTTGTTTATTCCATTGTGTGAAGAACAGTTTAAAAATGAATACACTTGTAAAAGGGTATTCTTGCTTTAGTTATAAGTTCTTTAAGTATGTAGTTAGGGGCTTTAGTTGATCACTATTTCCCAAAATGCAGGTATTGAATACAGGAATTGAAACTTTCTTATTTGTGCTTTCATTTGGAAGGAACTCCCAAGTGTCCGAATGTCTGTCTGTTTGAGAGTAACCATTTTCAACTAGGATTGTTTCTTTAACTGGCATCTCAGAGCATCTACTCATGCTATGGTTTGGGAAGTGCTGGGCTTACTGCAGCTCTTACTGTCTGCTTCAGGAACCTAAAGGAAGACTTGCCAGATGCCACAGAGCAGCTCAGTGACATATTTAGATGTGAGATGTCAATCTTATTCCCAGTGCAGTAGAACAGCTGTCTCCATTGAAAAGAAACAAGGAACGTGGCATGCTAACACAGGAATCAGTACTTAGGTAATTAAATACATTAAGGGCTCTCCTCATTGGACCACCAAGACTGAACTTGAGGTTAAAAAAAAATGGCTTTACAGTTTTCATTGAGTCTCACTTGCTGTTGAAAATAAAACAATTCATATGTTTCTACTGAGCTATCTTATCTTATTATCTTGTAAAACACATTAATTTGTAGTGTCTCTTCTATTTCATTTGCTTTGTGTTGCTAATGTACATTAAATATGAATGAATGAAGAAGCAAACTAATAAAAGCTAGTGACATTCTTTGTACATAGCTATAAATATGATGTAGTTGGCAGATTCTTTTGCATTTAGTAAAGACTAAAATATTTGAAAGGGCACATATTTTATGGGTTATTTTTGAAAGATTGTGAATTAATTTGAATTTTCTAAGTTGTTTTTTACTTGGGAGTTAGAGAAATTAGATTATTTACTTTTTGTTAAACTTTGAGATCATCCATCCATTTCTTAACATTGGCCATATACTGAAACATGTTTATGGATTATTTTTCTAGGCTATTGTAAATAACAAATTTATGAGTGTAATAGAAAAGATTAACAATATATGTATAGGTCTTGGTTATTTTTATTATAGTTCTCTACATAATTTAGAAATAACTATTTTTATAATATACAGTCTGTGTGTGTGTGTGTTCACACAGAACAATTCTAGTGGGCCAACTTTACCAGAACAATATACTAAAATTACACTATGTGTTATGGAGCATTCCTTTCTTTGTTTGTGAATGAACAAAAATAAAACCAATGTGCCTGCTTAGTGTCTCTAATTTTATCCGATGAAATGATTATGTGTAGAATCTAATTGTGTTGTATATATGTGCTTGATACTTACATATTTATTTAAATATATAATCTATATGTATACATTGAAGAGTCAAGTTAATATACTGTAATAACACGTGAGACGTTTCCTGCAAAGATTTGTACGAAATTGGTTGTACCAAAATTGAGCTTGAGTTTATTGTAGTTAATTTCAGCAGTCTAGGTGTGAGGCTACTCAAAGGCAGCTCTGCATTACTGAAGATCCCACCATACCAGGAAGAGCTGCATTTCTGGAGATCTCTGCCCGACTTATAGACAACCTGAGTGGTCAGGGTAGTGTCCTCCTCATTCCCCTGTGGATGGGAGAGTCTCTTCCCTAAGTAGCTGTTTATTGCTTCCATAAACGTAACCATGCGAGAGGGCCTGGGAGTTTGGAAGTTTCAGCCCTGTAGGGTCTAGCCGAGCGTTTGCTTCCTGAGCTTCAGGCTTCGTTCCCCTCTCCAGGAGGGCGTGTTTCCATAGACAGCAAATACATGTATCCTCTCTACTACAAATGTCACTGGTTTATGGATATTTAAGTATTTCACATGGATATATATATATATATATATATATATATCCATAAACATATAGAGCTAAATTAGTCATTTTAAGTTTTCTTATTCATGGACCACTAAGAGGGCAATTTATTACTATCTTTTCAAAGTCCTCTATGGTTTCTTTGTTTAGAAAAAAGCTATTATAAGCATTTTTTTTTGGGGGGGGGTTGGCTCTAGCAATATAGTTGTTGCCATCCATGTAGGGGAGGGTTAGATGAGAGTCAGATGTCTCTAAATTGTCCAAGGTTGTCTGCAGTCTCAGTGTCTGGTTAGGGTCTTCTCTCTTGCAGGAAAAGAGCTCATTGTTCATTATCTTGGCTTTTATCTCACCAAGGTTTAGTGAGAGGCTTCTCCCCCCCCCCCCCGCCCCTTTATTTTGTGTGGTAGTTTTGCCTGTGTGGATGTCCTCGCATCGTGTCTGTGCAGTGCTCTGGAGGCCAGAAGAAGGTGTTAGCTCCTCTGGACTGGAGTTACCCATGGTTGTGAGCTGCCATTTGGTTCCTGGAAATTTAACTCAGGCCCTCTGGAATACCCTGAAGTCTACTTTGGATATCTTTGTTTTTGAAAAACCATTTTGTTTCGGGAGAGCCAGTTCCTAGAAAAAGAGCAATGACTAGAGACTTAGGTAGGACCGTGCCTTGGGTGTGAATTATCCAGTCCCCAGTGTCTTAGTTAGGGTTTCTATTCCTGCACAAACATCATGACCAAGAATCACTTGGGGAGGAAAGGGTTTATTCAGCTTACACTTCCACATTGCTGTTCATCACCAAAGGAAGTCAGGACTGGAGCTCAAGCAGGTCAGGAAGCAGGAGCTGATGCAGAGGCCATGG
This sequence comes from Mus musculus, assembly GCF_000001635.26. Taxonomy (NCBI): domain Eukaryota; kingdom Metazoa; phylum Chordata; class Mammalia; order Rodentia; family Muridae; genus Mus; species Mus musculus. Next base: position 53,898,655 of record NC_000084.6, read on the forward strand.
TGGGATGTTCTTTACTGGCTTGATTCCCCTGGCTTGCTCAGCCTGCTCTCTTATAGAACTAAGACTAGCAGCCCAGAGATGGTCCCACCCACAAGGGGCCTTTCCCCCTTGATCACTAATTGAGAAGATGCTTTACAGTTGGATCTCATGGAGGCATTTCCTCAACTGAAGCTCCTTTCTCTCTGATAACTCCAGCTTGTGTCAGGTTGACACAAAATTAGCCAGTACACCCAGCTTTATGTCTTTATGTCTCACTGTCTTTATCCTCCTATGTACCCAGGAATAATATTCTGTGCAGTGCTATTAGAGTCTAGCCCTCTACCCAAAGGTCAGTGGAACTGTGGAGCCACAATAGTCCTAATGTGTTTATTTTGCGATGCCCCTCTTTCCTTGCGCTCTTGTCTTCTGCCTCCTAACCCAAACAGGATGCTTTACAACCCTCTATGGCAGTGGTTCTCAACCTTCCTAATGCTGAGACCTTTTAATACAGTTCTTCATGTTGTGTGACTCCAACCATAAAATTATTTTCATTGCAACTCCATAACTCTTAATTTTGTTACTGTTCTGAATCATACTGTAAATAAAAAAAATCATAATGCAAACATTAAGTGATCCCTGTGAAAGGGTGGCTCTACATCCAAAGTGGTCATGACTCACAGGTTGGGAGCCACTGCTCTAAGACACTCTATGCAACTCCTTCAGACTTGTGAAAATAGCAAACTTTATTTCTCGGAGTTTCACTTCTGTTTTCTTGTGGCTGTGCCTGATTGACATTACATTGAAAACAAAACAAACCCTCGAACTCAGAACAAGGGTAATAATTCATATTACTTTATGAATTAGTATATTTAAAATAAGAAGCTGTGCCTTTTGACATAATTGAGTTTACCATAGGAGTTTCTATAGCTTTTCTTTATGAGTCTTCTATCTGCATGTACACCTGAGCACCAGGAGAGAGCATCCCACCCCATGATAGATGGTCGTGAGCCACCATGTGGGTGCTGGGAATTGAACTCAGGGCCTCTGGAAGAGCAGCCAGTGCTCTTAGCCTCTGAGCCATCTCTCCAGCCCCTCTATAGCTTTCCTTACTCGTTTTCTCCTCTGTTCTTGTTCCTCACAATTCTTTATTTGGATGCCTGTGAGTGAAAATTATGATGTTGAAATTCCATATGCTTTATAGCTCCATGACATAAAGGTTTGAGTAAATTTATCATTTTTATGTTTATTGATTTTTTTTCTTCAGAAACATTTGAAAATGTAAAAAATGCTTGAAAATGTAAACCTAAAGAGTAGATAGTGGGGGTGGTGAGATGGCTTAGTGCACAAGGACAGTTGTTGCTAAGTATGACAAGTTTAATCCTTGCTACCTCATGATGACAAATGAGACTGATTCTACAAGTTATCCTCTGTCTGTACATGTACTCCACAGCACATCCATGCCATGCCAACCCCCCCCCTTCCCCAGTAAATAAGTAAATGAATGAATGAATGAATAAATGAATGTAAGGAATTTAGAAATTGTATCCCCAAATACAGTAATTTTAATCAATTTCATTTTCTTCCACATAACACAGACCAGAGGGAGAAAGCTCAAGATCTGTTTGTATCTTCATTGTGTGGGCTCTGGTGTCTGCAGGGTGATCTCACTAGCTGTTACTCCTTTCCAGTTAGCCAAATAAAAGGAAGAAGAATCAAGGACATATTCTATTCCTGGAAGTTGGAAGTGTCATACTTAATGGTCATTGGTGTGAAGTTAGTCACACGGCTACCTTAAGCTGAAAATGCCTGGAAAATATAGTTTATAGCTGGACAACTTTTTTTAAATGCAGAGTTAATATTGATGGACAGCTACCTAGTTCCTTCCTGCTTGACACATAATGTTACATTGGAAGGTCATAGTTTTCTCTAATAAATCCTATTCCACAATGTTGTTAAAAAACTCTTCAGGTTCAATACATAGAAAACTGGATTAGAAATCCGCTTGAGATAAAGATATCAGCAAACTAACCCCAGTCCACTTGGAGCCTTAATGGATCTGGGTATCCCCTCCATCTCCCTCCTATCAGACAGACAGACCGACTGTACACCATTCACTTTTGTGTTTAACACATGTTGATTAAACTCTAGCCATAGGACTGTGGCTAGAGTTACACAGGGACAAGACTATATTATATATTCTTTGTTCATGTTTATGACTGTAATCCTCACAGTTCAACCTGACATTTAATATTAATAAAGATGATGCTTTTTAGAATTCAACTTCTTTTTATTTCTTTTCTTTTTTTTTGCTGTTACATAAAAGATTTGAGTATGAAAGCCAACAAAAATGTTGCTGTGTTTGGGTTCTGTAGGATATGTATTTAACTACTTTTGTTTTTTTAATTTTTCCTGCACATAGTTCAGAATAAAAATTATATAAAGATAGTTGTGAAGGGATTATAATGCTTTGAGGAAATACATATTTTTCTGTCTTTAAACTCAGCTGTAAATTAGATACCAGTCCCTTAAAGTCAGGTTCCTCATTGTTAGTAACCCTCTTCCCTTAGATTTCCTGGAAGACACCTACAGTCTCATACATGATGAGTTTAAAAACGTGCATGAAAACGTTTCTAGATTCTAAATCAATTGCTTAAAAATACAAAATATTCTCTAAAGTTCGAAAACTATGAATGTTTGTTTAATGAGTTTCAGAATAGAACTTGACTTGTAACACTTAGTGTTTCTGGTTTGTTAAATCCTTCAAATATGCCAGGTTCATAGCTCTATGCTACTCGGCATTAATGTGAATGACTCCCACTTTTACATACGTGTAGGCAATAAGGGCAATATTTAGACTATTGATATGAATATTATGAATATCTATAAAGATGGCGGTACATCTGAGGCTGAAGTTAGGAACTGCATGAAAGGCTAAAGGGTGCTGTGCAGGAAAATGCCATGCATGAAAATTGGTAAACTGCCTGGTTTATTTTTAGTAGATTTTGTAACCAGAGCCACATTTTTGTTTTAAAAACAAACAAACAAAGTAATTCTGTTTCGAGTACAATAGTCATTTTTTGCTAATTAAAAATTATTGGAAATTGAGAAACAAGATGTGCTACTTTTATTTCATTCTTTTTGATGCATTTATAAAGACACACTCTCTGATTTATTTATAGCGATAGATGCTGATTCATATTTCACATTGTCCTTCCGTCCTTATTAGCTCTTGCTCTCCACAGTATTCTCCTGGGGCTGCAGGTTCTGACCACTGGAATTTTCTTGGCTTAAGGCCAACACAAAGATAATTAGTTTATTTTAAATTCTTTTCATATTAGTGATGTTAACCTGTGTTCTGATTTGTCTTTTACATGCTTTTGTATCTAACATAATTTTCAGTCTTTAGAAGTTTAAAGTATTTCATGTAACCAAATATCTATAAAACCTTGTTTTCTTATCCCCAGAAATGTCTCTATGTATTGAGATCATTAGTATTTTTTTTGTTTTATTTTTTATATTTAACTCTAAATAGTTGGAATTAGTTTGATTGTAAGTTTTCTCAAAACAGTTAATGAATTGTTTTTATTTTATTTTATTTATTTATTTTTTGAGACAGGTTTCCTCGTGTAGCCTTGGCTATCCTAGAAGTAGTTCTGTAGACCAGGCTGGCCTCAAAAGCAGAGATCCACCTGGCTCTGCCTCCCATGTGCTGGGATTAAAGGTGTGCACCACCACTGCCCAGCTTGAGCAGTTTTCTTATTTAACTATCAGAGTTTTTATATATCTGATATATATCAGATTAAATGTGTGGCCTGATAAGATAATATTCTATAATGGTTTAAAAGGAAATGGATGGATGAGTTTTATATTCTTACTTTATATAGGTGTTCTGGCTTCAAATGTATTCACAACTTAACTTGAATATTGATTTCTAAGTTGAATGCAGTATTATAACAAAGTCAGAATATTTTTCTTATAATTGAATAACATGTTTATTAGTACTACTTTCTACTTGGAATCAAAGCAAAACATTGAATGCAATTATTGAGTTGATAGCAAATTTAGCAATTTTCTTGTCATAAGAGGTGGAAGTAAAGGGTTTTGCTTTATTTAATGTCTTACATACTTTTTGATTTTAAACAGAGTACAGATCGTAAAAGTTATGTAAGTTAAATTTAAAAGTATTATCAGAATCTGACATATTTCTTCCTTTTTCAAGGGAAAAATTTATACACAAATGAATATGTGGCGATTAAACTGGTAAGTTCATACTGATTGTTATTCTACAATTATTTCTTTTAATTATTGGCTTATTAATTTTTCATCTTTAGATTTATAATTTGGATGTTCATTCACAAGGAAAAGTGTTTGCACGAGTGGGCTTTGTACCCCTGGCCCTGACGTCAAGCTGCAGCTTGAGACGTGTAGGTGTCAGTGCTTTCTCTGTGAGGAAAACTCTGTCTTTACTTTGGCAGCATCATGGAATGAAATATTGTAGTTGGGCAGTATTTTTAATTTAGGAAGGTTTTTTCAAGTGGATAAAAGCAAAATTTTTCTTTCTGATTAGACAAGGTAAACATGCCTTTAGCATTCAGGATCGTATTTGAACACACACTTGGGTGTCAATTATCCTCTGAAGTTTTTTTTCTACGGGTGTTTTATAAATCCAGTAAAGCTGGTTGCTGCTAGACTTTCAGGGATTTAAAAATCTGTGAGTGTGGGTAGTAGCAAGAAGAGCTGACTGTCTCGGGAGTATTCCCAAGTTTATGTGCTCAGAGCAACAGGCACAAATCAGATCTCTTTGGAAGTATTTGTACCCTGGAACTATTTTTATTTATTTGCCCATTCATTCATTCACTGAGACAGAGCCTATTTAGAACTGAGTGTTCTAGAATTCACTTTGTAGACCAGGCTGCCCTGGAACTCAGTGATCCACCCGCTTCTCTCAAGTGCTGGGATTAAAGGCATCTGCCCCTACGTGGTGCTAGGAGCCATTTTTATAAGGCATATTTTCTTATTCTGGTTGTTGGTCCAGTTCCCCTCGGATCCAGATTGACTTGGTGCTCTCATTCTCCTCGCCCTGTCTCCCTTGTCCGTGGCCTGTGCTATTAGGGTGGTATGAGTCAGACGGCTAGAGGAAGAGGCAGTGGGAGGAAATTAAAAAAAAAAAAAAAAGAAAGAAAGAAAGCAAGCTTTTGAACTGCAGTGGAAAGTCCCTGCTGCTCGATGTGTGCTGTTTCCCGTCTTTTCATCGAAATGAAGATAGGCAGGCAGTTTGTGGCATCACTGAGACACATGGGACTGACGCTGGGCTTATGCAAGTGAATTCTTACTGGTTTCAGGGTCTAGTCTCTGACTTTATAATATAACTTTATAACTTTACAACGTCTGTCTGGGTTATGACAAGATAACCACTGTTGTTTTAAATTGGATTTATGGTAATCAGTCATGAGAGTCAGTTAATATAACAAAGCTCTTAGAGATGTCAAAATTGAGAAAATAGTTTTTACTTTTTGATAACATTTTTAATATTAAGGTTCCACATGCCCAAATTATTAGAAATATTGTTTTGTTTTTAAAAATACTAGTTTGTTCTTTATCAGTGTTATAAATGTAGACAGTGTATCTTGACGTTATCCATTTTCTCCCTCCCCTCTGTCCCCTTCTACCTCATGTCTATTTAAAAACAACAAAGCAAAGCTCACCGAGTCCAGTTAGTGCTGCTTATGCTCTTGTGTAGTGGTGTTGGCCTCTCCACTGGAGCATGGTCAACCTGTCATATACACACCCCCTCCCCCAGTTCACTTCCCCTTCTCCAGCTGCCACCAACTGCCAGCAGCTCATCAGCTAGGGAGAGTGCTTTCTGCATCCCTCCCTTCCTCCGTGCTGGAATGTTGATGGGCTAGGGCTTGTGCAGGCAGCCTTAGCTGTCCTGAGTTCATGAGGGCAGTGGCCATATCATGTCCAGAAGACAGCATTTTCCAGTACCCCTTCCCTCCTCTGACTGCAGTTCTCTCTGTCCCTTCTTCAGGAAGGGTATATTCCTTGAGGTTGCAGGAATGAAGGGGATATGGGGAATTGATGGCCATGTCCTATTTACAGCTGAACACTCAATCATATTTATTCTCAAGACTTTGACCAGTTATGAATCACTGCATTAAATAATTTTTAAAGGCTAAATGGAAAGCCAATTTAAGCAGATGAGGCAAGTTAGTATATAGGACTCATAGAAGAGAGACTCAGCATACAGGAATTGTACAATATTTGAATGGGCATTTTGATTTTGTTTGGAATTGTTCTTTTTTTCCATGTTCTAGCCCCTTGAATGGCATTGGAGTTGGATGCCAGGATAGAAATGTGTGGTGTTCTGTACTAGTGATGTAGTGGCCTTAATGAACAGATCTATGTGTAGACAGTATATCCTGTGTGAGACAGCAGCCACTGCTAGGTTAATTGCTCCCTGTCTAGTTAATTCACCAGGTAGAACCCTTACGTCCTGTTATTTTCAGATTTAGAACTTGTTTGTTCTGTGCCTATCACTGGTGACTTAGTAAGTAAAACAAATCATGTCATCGTCCAGCCTCTCTCTATGGACTGCATATAGGACGCCCCCCCCCCCCCCCCTCCTTTAATCTGACTGCCTTTTTAGGCAGGGTTTCTTATAGCCCAGGCTGGCCTTGACTTTGCTATGCAGCTTGAAATGGATCTTCTTGCTGCCACTTTGCAAGTGCTAGGAGTACAGGCGTGCACCTCCACACCCAGCCTTTTCTTTTTACGTGCTGTGATCAGCATTACATACACACAGTTTTCTCATGATTTAGGGTAATTGGCAACGTTTTTACTTTTCTATTTTGAGGTAGGATTTATAGCCATATTCTCTCTATATTTATTGGAAGGTCAGAAAATGTTTTACATTTTGGTCCTTGGTTTACTGATTTCCATGTGTGTGGTTTGATGTTTTATTATATCTCAGTGCAATAGGTAAGGTGTAATTTTGTTTACAACCAACTATAAAGATAGTCACTTGAAAATGTTATGTCTATATATTTTAGACATACCTCATTTCTGTATTTTGGTGAGGTAAAGGCACTCTTTGATATTTTGAAAGCAGGTCTTAGTGACTAGTTTAGTTCTGTATATTGAGAAGGAGGAACCATAAAGAATTTTAACCCTAAATTACAGATGAGGAACTGCAGTATACAGAAAGCTTAGCTAACTGTCCAAATGTCTCATAGCTAGTGAAGTGGGAAATCAAGGGTTCAAACAAAGTATAATTTGGTTTCAATCTCTGTGCTTTTAACTATTGCTCTGTATTGCTAAGCTTACTGCTTTCTAGAAGTAATCCTTTTATACTAAGTTTCCAGTAAGTTTCATTCATATATGTATGTAATATGTGTGTATATATGTGTGTGTGTGTGTGTGTGTGTATAAGTGTATGTGTATATATGTGTGTGTGTGTATACATACATACATACACACACATATTCATTCATTCTTGGGCTTCTCATTCTTGAGTCTGGGTGTTGCTTGTGATCACCACTGCCCTCTTCCCATCCAGTGCCTTCTCACTATGTTGTCAGATATCTAATAACGTATCATTCCTACTCTCCCCTCACAATGCATCTTCATAGTTTTCCTGCTAACCTTTTACTTCCCTTAGTCTCTTGTTTTTGTTGTTGTTGTGTTTATCTTTTGTTGCAGAAAACTGTTTCTAATTTAATTACTTTTTTAAAAATTCTGTTGGTTCTTTTGATAGTATTCTGGCAAAATACCTATTCTACATATGTTTGTAGATGGTATAAATTTATTGAACATTGAGCATCACAATGTTAATTTTATATGGATCTTAAGATATAGAGATAACTAGTAAAATATGAGAGTGTATATATGTTTAAACATTTGGAATTATAACCTAGTAGTTTTCTTTTAACTGAAGTGCGTTTTGTTTATTGAATTGTTTGCCTAGGAGCCCATGAAATCCAGAGCACCACAGCTGCATTTGGAATACAGATTCTATAAGCAGTTAGGATCTGGAGGTAGGTTATATGAATTTTAAAAATTGTAATAACACAAATTGTTATAATAATTCTTTAGTTTCAAGATATAATATTTTAAATTTGATTACAGAATCATTTCTTTATTTTTTTTTTAAATTGGGGCTGAAGGTATGTTTCAGTAGTTGAGTGCTTCCTGCTCTTTCAGAAGACAGGAGCTCCTGGCACATGTGTCAGGAGGCGAGCATCCGCCTGCAACTGCAGCTCCAGGTGATGTGCATGGTGCTGCACATGTGGAGGGTGGGGTCTTGTTGCAGTCGGTTCTCTCTCTCCACCTGTGTGTCCTGGGATCTAAACTCAGGTTGTTAGGCATGGTGGAAAATGCCTTTACTGCTGAACTACCTCCTTAGCCCAGGAGGAGTCATTGTTATAACTGCCAAAGGATGCTGTTTTACTTAATAGTCCTTAAAAAAAAAATGAATGTGATGGTCATAGAGAACATTGTGACAAAATTAATTTAATCTTGCAAATTTTATCCATAGTGTTAGCCTTTTCAGCAGTATTTACTGGTGTTATGATGGGTATAAAATGGATCTATAAATATATGCACATGGTAATTCCTGGAGCCCAAATTCACATATGGCAGATGTATGAATTTGCAGGATTATCCTGGATGCTATCTGGGCAAGCTCTAAATGCAAAATGCAAGTGTCCTTATTAGAAAGGCAGAGACGTTTGACATATACAGAAAAGAGTGTGCTCATGGAGTGATGTGAATGAACCCAGGAATGCCTGCAGCTCTGAGATCGGGAGGGAGGCCCCTGGGTTCTCCCTAGAGTCTGTAAAGGAAGTCTGGCCCTACCTTGATACAGCCTCATGAAACTGGTTTGGAACACTGGCCTCTAAGGTGTAATGCAATCAGTTTTAAGCCATCAGATTTGTAGTAACTTCTTAAGAGCAGGTAATACAAGTAAAATACTCATACTTTTATATGAAGTTCTTGAATTTCAGGGGGAATAGAGATTTTTGCCATTGGCAAAATATTTATGGTAAAACATTCTACTTATATGTCACATAACACACAATAATTGTCTTCATATTGAAGGTTTTCAGAGTGCTACTTTTATGTATTTCATTTCTTCTAATTGTAATGATTTTACTTGAATGACTTTTCTGTAGTAGGATATATTGTTCCCCAGATTTAATAGAATTTATTTATTTATTTATTTATTGATTTATTGATTGATTGATTGATTGATTGAATGCACTATAGCTGTCTTCAGACGCACCAGAAGAGGGCATCGGATTCCATTACAGATGGTTTTGAGCCATGATGTGGTTGCTGTGAATTGAACTCAGGACCTCTGGAAGAGCAGTCAGTGCTCTTAGCCGCTGAGCCATCTCTCCAGCCCCCAGAATAGAATTTCTTGATGTGTATAGGTATAGGTATAGGTATAGGTATTTACATTCAAGTTGGTAGGGCTGTTCATTTCTTATAATGCGGTTTGCATTTCTTCCATTGAGAACATACACAAATGAGTATTCCTTGTAATGTTAGTAAACTTGAAAATTTGTATTATTGAATATATTGCATATTTTTATATATTATCCTTCCCCATTTTTTCTGAGTACTTTTGCTTTTAAGTCTATTTATCAGATATTATGGTAGCTGTATCTGTTTGTTTCTTTGATCCTTTTGTTTAGAATGTTCTCTTTTTCTATCCTTTTACCCTGAGATAATGTCTGCCCTTGATGTTAAGATATGTTTCTTGGAGGCAGCAGAAGTTAGTTAGACTACGTTTTCCTTGGAGATTTCAGAGTTAATTATTAATTTGTAGCATTTATTCTTGTTATTTTGTTGTGGTAGTATGGGCTTTTCTACCCCTCTTGATTAACTGTTCTAGAATTATTTATTCTTGTGCCCTCTTGGGTGTAGTTAACCTTTTCAGACTGAAGTGCCTTCTGTACAGATGGCTTGGTACAGGGCAGAATTGTTTAAATTTGTTTTAATTGTGAAATGTTTTCCTTTTTCTGTTGATTGTGATCGCTTTGCTGAGTATAGTAGTCTGGGCTGGTGTTGGGGTCTTTCAGAGCTTATAGAACATCAATTCAGGCTCATTTGGCTTTCAAAGTCTGCATTGAAAAGCTAGTTGTCATTTTCATGAGCCTGCCTATGACTTGACCTCTTTCTCTTGAAATCTTTAATTGCTTTATTTATTCTGTACATTATTGTTTGGATTATTAGGTTTATAGGGAGTTTTGCTTCTGGTCAGGTTTATTTGGTATTCTGTATACTTCTTGTACTCTTGATAAGTATCCCTTTTTTTAGGTTGGGGGAATTTTTTTCTACAATTTTATTAAAGATATTTTCTGTGCCTTTGACCTGGTTTTGTTTCCTCTGCCTCTATATCTAGTATTTACAGGTTTTGTTTTTTCATTGTGTCACAAATTTCCTGGCTGTTCTGTGCCTGGGTCTCTTTTTTAGATTTACCACTTTCTTATTTCCTCTGGCTGAGCTATCCATTTTTTCTATCTGTCTTCAGGATCTGAAATGTCGCTATGTTGAGGCTTTCTTCTGTGTGGTTTTTTGTTGTTGTTGTTTGTTTGTTTTGTTTTGTTTTTTAAACTTCCTGAGTTTTTCATTTCCAGTTCTTTAGTGATTTGATTCTCTGGTCAGTTCTACTGCTCTGTCTTGAATTGTTTTCATTATTCCATTATTCCATGTGTGCTATGCTTGTCGTTACGGCATTTATTCATATTCTGTTTAATGTTACTGAGCATAGTCTTTCTCTTTCTACTGGCTGCTTTCTAGTTGTTTTAAGCTTACCATTGCTGTTACTTAAGAAGGCTATTATTTTTACATCTGTATTCTTTTTTTAATAGGTTATTTTATTTATTTACATTTCATATGTTGTTCCCCCTTCCCTGTCTCCCCTCTGCAAACCCCCATCCCATCCCTCCATCCGTTTGTCTCTATGAGGGTGCTTCTCCACCCACCCACCCACTCCTGCCTCACAGCTTCACTGAGGCATCAAGCCTCCACTGGACCAAGGGCCTCCCCGCGCACTGATGTCAGATAAGGCCATCCTCCGCAACTGGAGCCATGGATCCCTCCGTGTATACTTTGGTTAATGGTTTAGTCACTGGGGGGTGGGGTTGGGGGTGGGGGTGGGGGATCTGGTTAGTTGATATTGTTCTTGCAATCCCCTTCAGATCCTTCAGTTCTTCTCCTAGCTCTTCCATTGGGATCCCCAGGCTCAGTCTGATGGTTGATTGTGAGCATCTGCATCTGTATTGGTCAGGTGCTGGCAGAGCTTCTCAGGGGACAGCTATACCAGGCTTCATTCAGCAAGCGCTTCTTGGCATTAGCAATAGTGTCTAGGTTTGGTGTCTGTACCTGGGATCGATCCCTAGGTGGGGTGGCCTCTGGATGGCCTTTCCTTCAGTGTCTGTTATTTTTGTCCCTGTATTTCCTTTAGACAGGAACAATTAAAAATTGGTTAAACATTTTGAGATGGTTGGGTGGCCTCATCCCTCAACTGGGATTGTGCCTATCTACTGGAGGTGATCTCTATAGATTCTCTCTCCCCTTTGCTGTTGGGTATTTTGATCAATGTCATCCCTGTTGGGTCCTGGGAACCTCTCCCTTCCTTGGCGTCTGGGACTTTCTTGTGGTTACCCCCAGTTCCATCCTCCCCCAACCCCCTCTATTGCCCGCCATAATGCTACATATATCTATTAGTTTTTCTGACCCTCTGGATTTCTCTTTTATATCTTTTCATACCTGATCCTGTACCTCCCCATTTTTTCCCTCTTCCTCCCCTCTTGATCCCAGGTCCCTCCCTCCTACCTCTGATTATTTTGTACCACCCTCCCCCCCTTTTTTGTTTTTAAGATTTATTTATTATTATACATAAGTACACTGTAGCTGTCTTCAGATACACCAGAGGAGGGTGTCATATCTCATTATGGACGGTTATGAGCCACCATGTGGTTGCTGGGAATTGAACTCAGGACCTTTGGAAGAGCAGTCAGTGTTCTTAGCTGCTGAGCCATCTCTCCAGCCGCCTTGTACCCCCTTTTAAATAGGACTGAAACATCCATACTTTGGTTTTACTTCTTGTTAAGCTTCATATGGTCTGTGAGTTATATCGTGGGTGTTCTGAACTTTTGGGCTAATATCCACTTACCAGTGTGTACATACCATGTATGTCGTTTTGTGTCTGGATTACCTCACTGAGGATGATATTTTCTAGTTCCATCCATTTGCCTGAAGATTTCATGATTGGGGAAAGATCTTTACCAACCCTGCATCCAATAGAGGGCTGATTTCCAAAATATACAAAGAACTCAAGAAGTTAGACTCCAGAGAACCAAATAACCCTATTCAAAATGGGGTACAGAGCTAAACAGAATTCTCAACTGAGGGATCTCGAATGGCACAGAAGCACCTAAAGAATTATTCAACATCCTTAGTCATCAGGGAAATACAAATCAAAGCGACCCTGAGATTTCACCTCACACCAATCAAAATGGCTAAGATACAAAACTCACTCACTCAAGTGACAGCAGATGCTGGCGAGGATGTGGAGAAAGAGGAACACACCTTCATTGCTTGTGGAATTGCAAGCTGGTACAACTACTCTGGAAATCAGTCTGGCAGTTTCTCAGAAAATTGGAAATAGTTCTACCTGAAAACTCAGCTATACCACTCCTGGGCATATACCCAGAAGATGCTCTACCACGTAATAAGGACACGTGCTCCACTATATTCATAGCAGCCTTATCTATAATAGCCAGAAGCTGTAAACAACCCAGATGTCCCTCAGCAGAAGAATGGATACAGAAAATGTTGTACATCTACACAATGGAGTACTACTCAGCTATTAAAAACAATGACTTCATGAAATTCACATCTGTATTCTTGTAATGGAATGTTCTCTTTCCCAGTGAGTGCCTAGTGGCACTCCAGTTTAATGTCCCTGCTTTGCAGGGAATTTCCTGCCACCAGTTGGCTCCACTTTAAAGAGAGACTTCTATAGTCTACCACATTATTAATCTATAACTTTCAATATTTTCAATATTCATATGGGAAACATTGTTTCCTATATGTGAATAACTTGGCTTTTTGAGGTTCTTTGAATTATGTAGATCTAAACAATACTTTGGTGATAGCAACAGTGGCTGCTACTAAAATTAAAACTTCATAGTATTGTCTTCTAAGAAATTAGAAAACCCTCCCTCCTCCTTCCTGCTGCCCCTCTGCCTTCTTAATCCTGTCCTGTGAAAAGTCAGGGCCTTTATTCTTTCCCTGTTTCCATCTGCTTAGCCACACTGTCTTACATTATTTAGCTCTGTTTGCTGTGAAGTGAATGGGAGGATTCTGTAATGTATGGGATTTTAAAATTATACTTTTTGAAAAGAATTTTGATTATGTTGTAAGTCCTGTAAATGCCATTGATATCTAAAATTCATCTTTTTCATGGTTTCCTGATCATGCTTTTCATAATCATTGATTAACAAACAAATTACTCGGGCATATTAACCATGTCTATGATCCTGTCACTCAGAAGTGTGAGGCAGGAGAATCACGAGTTTGAACTCATCCTGGACAGCATATGAGACCTGCTCCTAAAACAAGAAGAAGAAATTTAAGAAAGCCTCCTGTCTCTCCCTCTACAGTTGCTGGGATGAGAGGGCTTACAGTACCAAGTCTCTTTAGGTGGCACATCTCAGACATTTCCTGCTGAGGGTCATTTATGCCTTTAAGATTTTTTTTAGAATCTCAAGAACCTTTTGTTTTGGATTGGATCAACAAGAAATTCAAGTAAATACTAAATAGTAAAAAGTTTCCAAATTGTCATTTACAGTAATAGTCGAAACATTTAAAAAATCAAACTAAACTTTCCTTTTCAATATAGATAAATGAGAATGTTGTCATTGCTTCACATGTTTTGCAAATATCTTAAATATCCAGTTTAATAGAAAGCAGCCAGCTTCTCATATCTTCAGTTCATTGTGATAGCATGTGTCCAGGAAAACTTACTGTTTTCCAAAGGTCCTAAGTTCAAATCCCAGCAGCCACATGGTGGCTCACAACCACCCGTAATGAGATCTGATGCCCTCTTCTGGTGTGTCTGAAGTCAGCTACAGTGAACTTACATATAATAATAAATAAATCTTAAAAAAAAAAAGCAACAACTTACTATTAACTTGTTAGAAAATCAGAGTGAAAAAGGTAAATAACACCCTCGTGACTTTATTAAATAATTTTAATAGTGGTTGTTTCCAGAAATGGTCTCACAGAGCAATGTTGTTTACAGGCCACTGTTGTTTTCAGACCTCATATTGAAACAGCTTTGATGAGTTATTTGGCTTTTAAACGATGGATACCCTTTTGATAGTGTATTAGTTATTTTTCTCATTGCAGAAGAAACAGACCAGAAAGTAATATAGCCCTAAAACCTGACCCCAGTCTTCTCCATCCCACTGTGAATTCCAAAGTCCCTCCCCCTTCAGGAAGAAAGCTCCTAGAGCAGCAGCCCTGACTAGGAGCCAAGCGTTCAGATACAGACGCTCGGGGTGAATATGGGGGAGGACATTTTACACTCGAACCAGGCACCATACCAACCATGAAAATGGTAGTTCCTTAGAGTTTAGTTGCAATGTAAAGTTTGAAGCTTTCACCCTGAGGATGTGTGTTAAAATTCACTTCACCAGCTGTGATTTTGCATCTCCTAATCTTTCGGAAGACGCTGTTTTATTAACATGAATGTATTTCACCTATTGACCTGTTTCACTGTCCATACTGCACCATAATAGTATCACCAGAACTTTGTCAGAATAATCTTTTAAGTATTATAAAATTATTAAAGGCATCTTAGTAGATACAATTTTTATAAAATTGTAATTACCCCTTGCTTAAATTTTTTTATTGTTTTTGGGTGGAGGGAGTCCTCCTTGGAAACACTTTTGTCAGTTTTTCTTGAAGAGTTTCTCTGTGCATTCACTCATTCTCAAGGATGCTTTGTTTGTTGTACTTGTCAAAGGATAGGGCTTCAACAGTTTACAGATTTTACTTGGCTTTATTTTTTCCTTTTTGTTTATTTCTTGACACAGGTCTTATAGCTCATGTCGGCCTCAAAACCCTGTGTATTGGAGGAAGACCTTGAATGGCAGACCCTCCTGCTTGTTCTTCCTCAGTGCTGGGCTTACAGGTGGCACGCAAGTCACTGTCTAGCTTAGAACTGACCGTTTTAACCCATGTTAGAGATTAAGACCAGGACCTTATGAATACTCAGCAAAATTCCATCTAAGCCCAGCTTTCTCCTCATGTATGGTGGCGCATCAGTGCGCCTTGGATTCCAACACTGAGGAGGCAGAGGCAGGTGGATCTCTGAGTTGGAGGCCAGCCTGCGTAAGGAATTCCAGGATAGCCAGGGCTATATATATAATGAGAACCTGTCTTGAAAACCAACCTGAAACAAAAGATTACATTAGTGTCTTACTGTAAATAGACTTGTGGTTTTCCTGCCTCAGCTTTGTAGAATGCCAGGATTACAGATCTGAAACACTTATTTCCATAAAATAGAATTAAGTATTTTGGTGTACTAAGCAGAAAAGAGTGGTTTTATACACAGAGAAAAGCAAAAACAAACAGATAAACAGACATATAAACAAACGATCCCCTCCCCCCAGGAACAAGGAACATGAAACAGACAGGCATTTCCGAGTTACTTCCCTCATAAGGTAATAGAGGGGAGTCAAAACAGTAGACACATGGCTGATCCATAATGCCAAATTATGTTACATCATTTTGAGTAAGGATTAAAGCAGAAGGCACTTAAATATCATGCTGATTGAAAGTAGCCCAGTTTAGAGAATTTTCCTGGTATCTTGACAGGTCAGATAAAGAAGTCTATTATTTGGTAACATGGGACTTTAGCGTGGGGGAGTTCATTTTTATTCTTTGTTCTGCTAAAGCATGGTTGAATTGAAGAGTTTAGAGTGGACATTAGTCTTTCACCATTAAGTATGGTGCTGGCTTACAGCTGATCATAGCTTTGCTTTATTGGACTTAAACAGCTTATGTTTCAAATTATGCTGAGAGTTGTGTTAGAGTTTTTTTTTTTTGCATTATAAAATGACCCCCCCCCCCCATCCTGTTATTGTAGTGAGTTACATTGGTGGATATTTTAATGTTAACCCCCAACTTTGCATTTATGGCCAAACTCTTTAGTTATGGTGTCTTATTTGCTTTTATATGCATAATACCTAAGTCAGTCCTATTAAGATCTCATCAATGCTCAACAATTGTTTAATGAGTAAGGAGTGATGTTCCATAAGCGTTTTCCCATCTTGGGTAGCATTTGAAAACATTGAAAAATTGACAGCAAAATGCTGTCGTGCAGTGACCCAGAATTTTTGATACTTGTTCAGAGTCCAGTTCTCTACAGCATTAAGTCTGAGAATGTGGTTTTGAATCGGGAAGAAGTAGAGAAGCCCACTTGTATGTCGTCTGGCATTAAGGAACTTCGCAGTCGCTTCATTTTTATGTCGTAGATCTGACAAATTCTGATGCTCTAGAGGAACAAACTAGAGTGAAATGTTTTCCTAGAGATTGTTAAATTGGGAACATAGAGATTAGCAACTTTCAGTGCTGTGGAGGAGAAAATACTATTGTAGGAAGAACTTTCAAAACTGTGTAGCTGAGAGCTATTGAAAACCCCAGTAGCAGTTCTGGGTCTTGACTGTACCTCTAAACTCTTACTGTAAATGATTGATTTTAGTCAAAACAGAACTTTAGTTGGAGTGAGCTTTAGTAAGTCTTAACACACATGATGGTGACTGTGGTAGAGTTGCTGACACTAGGCAGCGTGTGCAGTGCGGGCTGGCTCTGGAGAGCATGTGCACGTGTACGTGTTTCTGTCCCCGTGCCTGCCGCAGTTGTCTCATTCCATTCCTTCTGGCATGCTGTGCCATTCATCTTGACACTTGGAAAATGCTGCTCTTGAGAGTCACAGGAGGCCGAGTGGCAGGCACCCGGCCACCCAGGCACCCAGCAGCACTGATGAACTTCAGGGCAGAGGAGAAGGGGATGTGCTGCCTTCTACTTCAGCGTTCTTTTTTCTGCCCCGACAGTAATTGGTGCTCAGGTTTATAGGGTTAGCAAGAATTAACCACTTCCCAAAGTCTTCATTAAAGAGAATGGAAAGGATTTTGTTTTAAACCGTGTATGAAAAGACAAAAGGCAAAAAAAAAAAAAAAAAAAAAAAAAAAGAAAGGAAGGAAAACAAGTATTTGTGGTTAAAAAAAAAATCTTCATTTCTCCCATTAAACATTTATACATGTGGCATTAAGGTAAATAGGTCATTTAGTACATAGGTATCCATTGGAAATTTGTTATTTTTTTAAAATATGAATGTCAGACTTTCAGTTTTTGTTATTTTATATAACTTTATAATGAATTGTTAGTGTGTTAAAACATGAAGCATCATTATTTCATAGTTCAGCTCAGAGAACTCAGCTGCTGTTGAGAGTAGCAGTGCTAAAATCAGGGTGTGCGTCTGGGCTGTGAATGTAGTATACACCGAAGCATTATATCCTCGTCTCCTCCTGCCCTGCCCGCCGCCCCCGCCCCCCAGGTCTTTTTCTAATAAGTATAGAATTGAGGCCTTCAGCTCTTAGAGGCTTTCCACATGGCCTGTGGATCTCTTCATAACATGGGGCTTGTTTCTTTAAGGCTACCTGGACAAGCTCTGACTTTTGTTCTCTTGAGCTGCTTTTTAAAGGTGATGAGGTAAGGTTAGACTCATCTAGACATACAGTCTGCCTTTTGATTAACCTAAGATCTGCTGATGGAGACTGTACATACATTATACATGTGTGTGCGGGGTGTGTGTGTGTGTGTATGTATGCATGCATGCATTATATGACCCACACACCTTCCTCTAACTATAAGGGTGAATGAAATCTTATGAATTTCCCCACACCTAAGGAAGATATTTGTGTTGATTTTGCAGAATGCCAATCATGGAGTTCATAAAGACACAGTGACTGCCTTGTTCAGTAAAAATAGGATCTTTTCTGTTGTCTATAGAAATGTAAGGCTAAAGCTCAGTGACACGGCTTCTGCACAGGTGCAGCTGGCCTACCATGTGACCATCAAGGACTGGGTTTAGAGAAGGAGCTTGCATCAGAAATGTTTAGTGTATTTCTGGGAAATTTAATTTACTGTTAAGGTGCTTAAAAGTAGAAAATTTTAAATCCTTGTTTACTGGTTTTCTGGGGAAAAGGCTTAGTCCTTAAAATGATGAAATTATTAAATAGCTTTTTCTTTTTTCCTAGATGGTATACCTCAAGTTTACTATTTTGGCCCTTGTGGTAAATACAACGCGATGGTGCTGGAACTGCTGGGACCGAGTTTGGAGGATTTGTTTGACCTCTGTGATAGAACATTTTCTCTTAAAACAGTTCTCATGATAGCTATACAGCTGGTAAGTGGAGCAGGGGCAGTTGTTTGGACAACTGCTTAGTTCTTTGGTTACAGTCTCCTCCCACTCCTTCACTCTCTTGCTCCAGTCCTCAGTCTGCCTGCCTGCCTCCCTTCCTCCCTTCCTCCCTCCCTCCCTTCCTCCCTTCCTCCCTCCATCCCTCCATCCCTCCCTTCCTCCCTCCCCATGTAACCAGGGTTGGTCTCTTAACTCCCTATGTAGTATAACCTGGTTTTAAACTACTGATCCTCCTGCCTCTGCCTCCTGGTATTAAATATGTTGTCACCTGTAACATTTGTAAAAGTGTTCATACATTTAAGTTAAAAGTTCCATTAAAGATTTTTTGACTTTTTCATGTAGACCATATGATAGAAATTATTTTTTCTTTTTACAGTGTCTTTCTAGTCTGCATAGAATGTAAAAATTAATATTTTAATTGCTTTAAGGACAGAATGCTCATTTCTAGGTTAAGGTTTTTCTAATACTCTTTTCTTGCATAAGATGAAAACTTCGAAACCTCAGAAACAGAGTTCTTAATCTTGGAAGTTGACATTAATGACCTAATAAAGGAAGAAACAAGCAGATGAGAGATATACTTCAGTATTTAAATATCAGGGAACCTATGAGAAAACAGTTGAGATAATTTTTAAACAGTTTGATGTAAATGCTAATATAAGTGTACTGCAGATGTTTGAAATTGTTTTCATTCACTTCATTATTAATTCCACTTCTACAGATTTATATTGAAAATAACTTAGATTACTTATAATATTATATACACTAATAGATAAAATTGTAAAATAATGAGAAATACCCTATGGTGTAGAACTAACAGGATGAATGGGATAAATTATGAATAGTTATAAAGTAACACACAACTATTAAAAACTGCATTAAAATTTTTTGTGACCTTGATGTCTTGGGACTGTGAGCCACAGTTTGTTAATAAACAGACTAGAATAACCAATGTACTGTATGCTGATATGGCATTGTTAATCAGACTTGTCACCAATGGAAGAGTTACCTTATATCTAATGTTCTGTTTAGCTATTTTGTATGGTAAACATTTGAGAATCTGACAAATGGTTAATATAATTGTATTTTGTTACTATAGTTGGAATTCAAAAATTTCCATTTTCAAGATTTTAAAGTGTTTAATATTGTGGGCGGTGGGGAGGGGGGCAGAATCCATTTTGAAAAAAAATACTAAATGATGTTAATTTTTTCGTGCTAATTTTTTTTAAAGATAAAATTACATTCTTGAGTTTTTATTATAAAAATTGCCTGATTGTTGAACTGAGGAAGAATAAACTTAACTTTATGAGTGTGTCTTTAGTTTCAAATTTGAGATCTTTATTTTTAGGCCTTAAAGTTTTTCATCTTTGTAGTCTAGCATCCTCTGAAAATGGTGATTAAGTTTGATTTACTGATAGGAAATGCATTCCTAAAATTCAGACACTTTCATTTATCTGTGTCTGTAACAGCAAAGACTAAAGTCATAAATGGGTGTGTGTTCATTGAGGAACTAAAGACTCACACCATGTTAACTTTAAAGGCTTAAAACAATTTTTAATTGTTTATTATTATTCGTATTGTGAAAGTTCTGTCTTGGTTTTATCATGATTTTGTATGTTAGTGAACATCTAAAATAAAAATGCTTTTCTCTTTTCCCACTAAGATTTCTCGTATGGAGTATGTCCACTCAAAGAACTTGATATACAGAGATGTGAAGCCTGAGAACTTCTTAATAGGACGGCCAGGAAACAAAGCCCAGCAAGTCATTCATATCATAGATTTTGGTTTGGCAAAGGAATATATTGATCCAGAGACAAAGAAACATATACCATACAGAGAACACAAAAGCCTTACCGGAACCGCCAGATACATGAGCATAAACACACATCTAGGAAAAGGTATGTGAACATGCCCTAAGTGTGGGAGTTTGGGTCCATAGCCATGGCAGCAGTGTGAGTTGGTTTGCTACCGTGAGTCAGTGTTTGCAAATTAAAATAGCATGTATTGTAATTTTCACTCACCATATACCTATGGTTTTCTTTCACTTATAGTTAGATAATACTATGAGAATAAGGTCTGGTCCAGGGGAAATGTTTTCTATGGTAACTTGGAATGTCCAACCTTTTATAGAACTGAGGGATCCATTTAAGTATTCCTATTAAATAATATGAGGCAATGCCAATTTTAACTGAATTCAGTGCATGTGAATATTTTTATTGAGATTGTAAAGGCAGGCAGAGCTGGCTTCTAGATAGAGTATTTTTTCCTAGCAGTTATGACTTTGGACAAGTTATTAACTTTAAAAATATATTTTCTATGTGTATAAAGAATAAAATATCAACTATAGAGTATGTTTTATGTCTTTTTTTTTTTTTATTATTCAGGATCTAATTGGGACAATTCATTACATAGGTTTCGTCTCTATTAAAAACCAGGAATACTTCTTCTCCTTTAGGTCTTAATCTTAATAATTTTTTAGGAGCAAAAGTAATTTTTACAAATATTCTCAGTTTGGGTCATCTATTTTTTTATGATTAGATATTGGAATGCATGTTTAACTCACATCTATGGAGAAGCTTGTGTTCTTGTATTCTGTCAGGAGTCAGTTAGTGTAATTGGTCCCAGTTGGATCTAGTCACTTAATTAGGTGATGTCTGTTGGGTTTCTCCAGGAAAGTGAATGTTCCCTTGGTAACTAAAAAGTATGTTATAGGTAGATATTTGAAATTATGCAAACATTTTATTTAAGTTGTTGTTGTTGTTTCTCTTTTTGAGATAGGGTGTAGCTTCATAGCTTAGACTACCCTACAGCTTGAAGTCTTCTTTGTTTGGCCTCTCACATTCCAGGATTGCAGGCATGTGCCACCTGAAAGGCTCTTTAATAGATTTTTACCTAGTAGATTTACCACGTATTGATTTTTCTCTGTCTGTTGTTCCTTGCACATTTAGTAGCTGATAAGCTGACATCACAAACTTGACTTTTTACCCAGCTCCTGACTTGTATCTGTGCAGACTCTGGCTCTCTTAGTTTGAATTATTTAGTAAATCCATGGCCGCCATTGTTTACTTTGCTGCTCAGAGGCTCTCCCATTTGGCCACTGGTTGCTCATTCAAAGCAGGCTCCTCCTGACAATGTTCAGAGCATTCTTGGAGCACTTGCTGGTTTTGTAGTTTCTCTATTCCAGGTCTATAGGCGTCATGCCAATAAGATGTTCTGGTCTCTTAAATGATAGTATTAAATGGGTGTCTTCTTGCTATGTTTTGGTATTACCTCTAGGGTCTGGGAAATGTATATGTATCTGTACACAGAGAAAAATAGCCTATAAGCATACAAATGCACACACTAATTACATTTCTAGCAAAGGCTCAAGATTGTTCTGGTACTTGTGAGTTTTGGGTCTGTTTACTATAAAGTAGTATACCCTACCGCTATTTGTTTCCCTTCTTAGTTTCTTTGGCTAATATTGAGAAGTCTGCTCATCACTACTTTCTTATGTAGTGTTTGAAAGCCAGGCTACTCAGAAAATAGCTTCAGAATTGCTAAATGACACTTTGGTGAAGCAAGCCTACTACATAGAATATTTAATTAATTTTCAGTGTTCTTTACAAGACAGAAACAAAATTTATGTTAGATAAGGCAAAAATATTTAGGTATATAATGTATCAGCAAATATCTACACTGCATAACCTGCAGCTCATTCTCTTAGGAGCCTTGTGCTTTTGGTTTCTTATATCTGTGACTTATCTAGATTTAGGGGTTTTTTTTTTTTTTTTTTTGGTATAAGGTGAGATCTTGGTTGAGGTTTTATTCATGGTACGTTTGTTCACACTGAGTTGTGTTTGTATTTCTCTTAAAATCATTCTTACATTGTATTTACAGTAAGTTTTTCTGAAATCATTCTGTGTGCTTATATCAGCGGAAGCACAGACTTGGTTTTCTGCTTTTAGATTCTGTTCCTATTGTCGTAATCAGAAGGACTAGCCAGGAATGTGCAACAATGTTTTGTAGGTCGTCATTGCTTAAAGTACACAATAAGATGTGGGCAGGACCACAAAAGCTGTCTAATCCAACTTCCAGCTCTCCTCAGACTTCCTTATTACAGACTGGGTGTCTCTGCTCTGCTACTCAGTTCTGAGTTCATTAGTCTTGGGCATTGTTGCTGACAGCCTGCCTGATGCTAGGCTTATGGTACACATTCGAAATGTGTGAAAAAATGTGAAACATAAGATGATAAAAGACAACTTTTATTCAGGTAATATTTTTGGTAAATCTTTACAATAGCAAACTATCGTGACAGATTTAAAACACAATTGGGTAGCCTCTTAAAAATGAGGTCACACCCATATTTGCATGTGCATTGTCTATGAGAAATTTTCCTTTCACGGGAGTTGTTACAGACTATTTCAAAATAACTAACAACACCTCACAACTATTTTATTGTAAGACATGAGGTCACAACTTCCCTATAGGCTAATGTTTTTTCTGTGAACAATGGTATATGTAGCAGGTTTCTATTTGTAGAACAACGGGCAAAGTGAGTTATTAATCATTGTTGGGAAAGACCTTCAGAGGTTGGCGAAGTGGCATTTAACTGTTGTAGGAATCTATAAACAACACAAACTATCAAGATTTAGTTTACAAAGATCTACTTAGTCTAATGTAGATGGGTAATATTGATAGAGGAAGTGTTTGTTTGCCAGATCACATAAATTCCTAATATGAACTAATAAGAGTTCAGTGATGTTTGAGTGCGTTCTGTATATTCTATGAGTTGGTGACGTTTGTGACATGAGTATCTCATATTTGTTGAATTTGAAATATGGGATTTGGCGAAGAGGAAGGAACCAAGAAAGAAAGAAAAAGAAAAGAAGGAAGGAAGGGTGAACAGAGAAAACGTAATTTTAATTTTTGTGTCTAACTGAAGCCTTCACAGTTTTACCTAGTTTTTAACAATCCCCCTTCCTTCCTCATCCTGTCTCCTTTCTTTCCTTTCCATCCTGTTCTTTCCTTCCTTCCTCCCCTTCCCTCCCCCCTCCCCTCCTCCCCTCCTCCCTCCCCTCCTCCCTCCCCTCCCCTTCTCTTCCCCTCTCCTCCCTCTTCCTCTCCCTCTTCCCCTCACCTCCCTCTCCACCTCCCCTCCCTCTCCCCTCCCTCCCCTCCCCCTCCCTCTCCCCTCCTCTCCCCTCCCCCTGCTCTCCTTTGTTTTTCAAATGTTGGAGGGTCAAACTCAGGGCCTTGAATCTGCTAGGCAAGCATTGAACTATATACCTAGACCTTTGGTGATTACTGTTGAGGCATCAGATTTAGTCAGGATTTAGTCAGAAAGAGATGTTTCCAGCATATTATAGATGGATAGTGTAAAAATCACATTGCATATAGTCTTTCATTTTTAGTCTCCTAATATCTGTTGATCTTAACATGACATGAGGTTATTTATGCTCAGACGACAAATGCAGTGGTTAGCTTATATCTTTGCTCACGTCACTGTCCAAAGTGACATCTTCAGAAAGCTGTGCGACAGATAGGGATTCCATTGCCCACTAAATGAAACCACTGCCTGCTGCTGCTGCTGCTTCATGGTATTTTGAAGATGAGTTGTTTTATGTTAGCTCTAGTCAGATGTCTACTTTTGAATAGTTTTTAAAAATTGTTGTCAGTGGCTTTGAGGCTCATTTTTTTCTTTTCTTTATTGGATATTTTTCTTTATTTATATTTCAATGTTTTCCCCTTTCCAGGTCTCCCCTTTGGAAACCCCCTATCCAATCCCCCTTCCCCTACCTCTATGAGGGTTCTCTCCCACCATCTACCCACTCCTGTCTCCTGTCCTGGCATTCCCCTACACTGGGGCTTTGAACCCCCTCAGGTCCAAAGTTGAGGCTCATTTTTTATTTCTTGGATCACTTTTCTCCCTTTTTAAAAATCTTACTGAAGTATTCATCCTCCCCCCCCCCCCCACACACACACAAATAAGCTTAGAATATATTTAATTCTAGTTTTGGGAGGTTTTTTATTTTAGTCTATCAGTTTAGTCTCACTTTCCATCTTACATGTATGTAGTTCCTAGCTATAGCACCTGGCTTTTCCCTTAATTTGATTTTTTTTTTTCCTATTAACTTAGAAGCCAGGCTTACTGAATTACATCTAAATTGAGAGAAATTCCAGAAAGAACTTGAATTAAGTGACTCTGCACTGGATTCTTTCTTCTCAGAGAGAAATCTCCATGTTATAGATGTTTGTGATGGTGTTGGGCTGTGTGTCTGGATGAGAGATGAGGGCTGAGGGAAGTGGAACTGCACACTGTGCTCATGATTGTTTTGTTTCTTTTACGTTGAGGTGGGTCTTTCTGTCTACCAGTGTGGTGTGGAACCCACCTTCCCGGGAGCCCAGGGTGACTTGGAACTCAGTTGTGTTTATCAGGCTGGGCGTGAATTAAGCACTCTCCTGCCTTAGCCTTCTGAATGCTGGGATTACAGGCATGTAATCTCATGCCCTGCCCTTGTATTGTCATTGCAAAAATACCAAATCTCATTTTTATTTTGTAATTTGAAAGAGTGTGAGCTCAGTGAATGTTGTGGCAAATGTATTTCTGGGTATTGTGGATTTGAGAAAACTACTAAAACATTTTATAAGGAAATATTAAATAAAGCCATCTAAAACAGATTTTCTTTTCTTTTTAAAATATGTGTATGTATATGTGTTTGCATAGGAGTTCCTACATACAAGGAAGTTGTTTGTGGGGCCAGAAGAAGGTCCCGGAGCTGAAATGACAGGTGGTTGTAAGTTTCCCAGTCTGGTGCTAGGAATCGAACTCAGGTTTTTTAGGAGAACAACAAGTTCTCTTAACCATTGATCCAGCTTTCCAGCCCCTATATACAACCTCTACTTATAAATAGATTTTTTTTTCTATTTACAAAGAATATATTCTCTTGAGGTGTTTTTATTCTCGAAGTTCTCTTATCAGTATGCCTTTGTTGTGTTTTAGTAAGAAATGCAGTAATTCTATTTTTGATAATATATACATATATAATAGATTCCTACTTTTAAATGTGGTCTTTAGCGTATTCTGTGTTGAAATAGATAAATTTGAGTTCATGAAAAAAAGTCTTTCTAGTTAAAATTAAATTTTAATTGATATGGACAATTACAGATAATTGAATAGTACTATCATATCTAAATGGAGCAATGTAATATTGAATTTTTAATAAAAAAGCATTGCAGAAGGTTTGCAGCCAACTTGATTTCATTGTTAGGTTTTTCCAAGTGAACAAATTGATGAATGTATGTAGATCCCTGTCCTGTTAAGTTCTGGTAGTTATTTAACCTTTCTGAGCGCACGCTCCAGATAGGAGGTAATAGTTTCTGCTTTCAGTGAAGTTATAACTTTGAAACATCTGATATATGGCACATGGATGTATATGAGGCTCAGAAAATAGGTTATGCATATGTAACACATAATATTTCTAATGAGTAAGAGTTTAATTATATAGCTTAAATTTCTTTGAATTCATTTAAAAGAAATTTAACTGTACTTAAATCTCTGCTTTTAATCCTTTAAAAATTACATAATCATGACTTTGAGGGAAATACCGATTTTTAAACAGGCCTATTCAGTTAAATGCTTTAGAAAAATGCGAACAGGATTTAATAAGCACTTGATAACCTGTGAGGGATCTTTTTCATGTAATAGAACTCTTACAGACTTGGTGTGTGCCTTAGTTACTCTATTTCAAAGAGAAAGCTTTCTTGTAAGTTGTATTACTTCCCACTTGGTGACATTTATTTCCAGGTGTCAGTTGGTAAAAGAACACAAAGAAAGCAATTATGAAGGTAGAAGAGGTTTTGGATTGAATTTTAGTAGTGGGCTTACTTTACTAGCCTCTGCTTATGGCTTGAATTTATAATGCTTTGTAGATTATGAATCCAATACTGTCCTTTGATGGAGTGATGCAGGCGAGATAACTTTATGATCATTTTTGTTGACACTATGGTAACTAAAGTACTCCGATGGAATAGAAATGGCTTTTTGTGGTGTTTCTTTAACAAAGAACCCTATTCTGAGGCTAAGATTATATATATTAGTATGTGTGTATGTGTCCCACCCATTTATTTTGCATATGTGTGTGGGAGGCTGTTGGGGTGCTCATGTTACTGCCTGCATTTGGAAGGCCAGAGGACAACTCAAGGGAATCGGTTCTTTCAAGTCTTTGTAATTATATGCTATTTTACTTAAATGTGCGAGCGCACATGCACACACACACTCATATACTCTCTTATATGTTGGTGAATTTGACCTTTTTTTTTTTTTCTGGGTTTTGGAAAGAATAAAAGAAACAGCTCTTTAAATTTACGTAGGCCAGGCCTCGTGGCTCCAGGAGTAGAATCCAAGGCACAGTGGGTCTGAGACAGTGAGGTCACAAAGTCAAGGCCTGTCTTCAAGGCCATTTTGGCAGAGTTCATGAGAACTGGTCTCAAGTGAGAAACAAACAAGAAGGGAAACACTGGAGACAGTGCCCTGCCTGGGAGCTTAGCCCAGGTCTGGAATGCCCATCAGGTGCCCCCCAGGCCTGGGGGGAATCCTAAGAACCACAGAAGAGAAAGTGAATGAAAAAAACAAAGACAAAAGAATGTTCAGATTTTCATAGTATTTTTTCCTTAGGATAAAGAAATTCCTATAATTCACTTTGTTGAGTTTTTATTTAAAATAATATTGTGTGGTGCTGAGGGTCAAGCTTTTGTGCCTTGTGCAACCTAGGAAACGTTCAGTCACTAAGACATCCCCCCAGCGCTTGCTGAGAATTTTTATGATGAATGTATACTAGATTTTTCAAATACTTTTAATATTTCTGATAATTGAACAATTTATATCTTATAAATTTTAGTTAGGGGTGTGTGTGTGTGTGTGTATGTGTGTGTGTGTGCCAGCCAGTCAGTGTGAATTGTATATGAATGCAAGTATTAAGGAAACATGGAGGCCAGAGCATGACATCAGGGCTTGCTTTATTGCCTCAAAAGTTCTCATGGGATTGGCCACTTGCCTTTTTACTTTTTAGCACACAAGGTCTTGGGAACTGCTAGTTTCTGCCTCCAAGTCCTGGGGTTACAGGCAGTGGCCTCCATTTCTAACTTCTTATGTACTTGTTGGGAATACATACAGACTCTGCCTCTTGCTTACAGAGCAACCCTCTTACCCACTGAGCTATCTCCCCAGTTCCCATAGATCTACCTTTGAAAGTTAAATCAACCTTATTTTCTAAGGGTAATAATTACTTTGTCAAGGAACATTAGCTTCTTAAGGATTTTATGCTTGTTTATGAGGGATACCCTATGAAGTGCAGTGACTTTATGCAGTCACATCCTGACAACAGGTTGATATGAGTTGAGAACTTTTTTTTAAGTTTTGTTGATCTGATACCTTTGCATTTAGTAGAATATACTAGGCATGCCTCATATTTAGATAAGGTTTAAAATGTATTAAAATGTTTTAATTAGTTTAAAAAACTTTTGTGTGTGTATTGTGTGTGTGTGTGTGTTTTGTATGTGTGTGAGCATGTATGTATATACATGCATGTATATACAAGATATACCAGGGCACAGATTATTTAAACACTTATACATGTATGCTCATCCCAGAAAGCAAACATACAAAAGATTAAAGTTAACAGTTGCACTGAAGTCCACTGTGGTGAACCAGTGAGCTGTTGTTGGTGCTACTAACAGGAGTATGTGTGAGAAATTAGTGTCAGAAGCAGGATGACTCAAAAGCACCTGTATGATCAAAAAGCCCACTCCAGTACAGGCGATGACTCATGAAGCAGTATCCCTGGAGCTTTCTGCATAGCTTCAAGGCTGAGAAACAGGTTTGAGAGACTTCTATGACTTAGCTGACCAGTGTCTTCTCCAGTGGTTGTTTACTGATTCTATCACTCTGGTGGAACTCTGGAGACTCTTGCAAATGTCAGCTTTCCTAGACAAATGACAAAGTTTTTTTAACTCTCAATTGTCGTGAAGTCCTTTCTCGTCTCATGGAAGGAAGGTGTCAGAGGAAACTGCTACCCAACAGTACATGGTGGCCCCACATGTATGTGAAGGTCAGAGCATAGACAAACTTTCATGCTTGAGACAGGGTTTCTAGTTGTCCATTGTTGCATAGGTCAACTTAGTTGGCCTGGAAACTTCAAGGATTCTTCTCAGGTCATTCCATCTCACCATTGGCAAGCTGGGATTACAGATTCATGGTACAACATCCAGCTTTATGTGGCTCCTGGGGCTCTGAACTCTGGTCCTTATACTTGCATGGCAAGTACTTTATCCACTGAACCATCTTTTCAGTTCATGGTTTAAAGTTTAAGTTTCTTTTATTGGCCTAGAACTCTTATTTTGTCTTGAGGCAGTTCAGTAAATCTTGCAAAGTATTTGTCTCTTTCATCTCAGTTGAGTTGGCGTGATGTTTTCTTTTTATGATTTTTAAGAAGGAGTTTCTCTTTATAGCTCTGGCTGTCCTCAGGAACTCATGTGGATCTTCCTGTCTCTGCATTCCAAGTGTTGCAATTAAAGGTGTGTGCTCCCACCACCCAGCTAAGTTCAGATTTTTTTTTAAAAAATCAGTTTATTCAAGATCTGTAAGATCTAGTCTAATGCCCCTCTGTTGTTTCCATTACTATTAATTTGTGCTTTTTATTTTTTTAAGTCTAGTAAGAGGATTAATTATTTTATTGAAGCTTTTAAGTGATCAATTTTTCTTTTGTTAGTTTTTCCTGTTGAATTTCTGTTTTCTGGTCATTGGCCTCTTCAAATATCAACCTCTCCCCTCCACCCCCCGCCGATGCCCTACTTATTTTGTGTAGTATTGATCTAAAGAAGGATAAGGGGTTGGAATATAAAGTCCAGAATTTGAACATAGATAGTCATTTGAACATAGATGGTCAGCTGAGTTTTGAGAATAATGCAGAAACAGTTTTGGTGACAGGGAAAGTCTTATCAAAAAGTAGTATAGCCAGATGTCATTATTAACAAACAAAAAAAAATGGAACTATTATTTTATTCCATACCTAAAGCAAAAATAATTTATTTCAAGTGTATAATAGATTTTAATATAAGAACCCAAACTATAAAATCTATAGTTAGAAAAATAGGAGAAAAATCTGTGGTCTCAAGTGTAGTCAGAGATTTTTTTGAATTACAAATAAGTCAGTGTGAATAATAACGGAAAAAAAATGGTAACAAATTAGACTTGATGAAAACACAGCACACACATGTGCAGTTCATGAATGAAGAAGTCCAAGACCATCAGTCTTCAGTAAGATACTGTCCCTCCACTGTAAGCTTACATGTCATAAATACCTACCTGGGTAAGACATAAAAGAGTGACAGTATTACATTCTGAAATAACCGGCCATCTAATATTGCTGGTGGAGATCTGAAATGGCATACAACCTTTCTCAGTATACTTCAGAAGTGTCTTACAAAGCTGAGTACACACGCCATATGATGTTGTGATAGACCTTAGGATTTCCTCAGGGTGACTGAAAACCAGTGGTCACTCAGAGATTCAGGATGTACATCATTCTCTCCTTCCCTCGGCAGGGAGGCCTCAGACTGCAGCCTACTAAGGTGAATTAGGTGGCTGTCCTCATGAAAAATAGTGATCTCTTGATGCAGGGAGCATTACGGGCGAACCATGAAAATATGCTGAGGGAAAGAATCCAGATATGAATCTGTACTGTATAATCTATACTGTATGAAAATGAAATCTAATCTATAATGACAAGGAGTTAAGTGGGGTCCTGAGGCTAGAGGTTGGCAGAGGAAAGGGACATTGATAGCTGAGCTATTTGGAGTCTCTGGGAAACGTCTTGATTGTGGTGACAGTTATGCAGGTATGGTGTCAAGGGTATATTTTATTACAGCAAGCAGAGCTTTTCCTTCCAGGAATTATCAAACCTGACTATACTTCAGTGCCACCTAGTAAGCGTTTAAAGTGCACATAACTTCTGCTCCACTGTGTAAGAGGAGTCAGCTATCAACAGGAGGCTGGCTTCTTTGAGCTTTTAAAAGTTTCCAAAATGCTTTTAGTTCCCTTGTGGAGTTTGTAGATAATGCTTTCGTTATATTACTGTCCCTTTACGACTCCCAGAACCTGAGCATCCAGGGTGTGCTCTCTGCTGGCCTTTCCTGGCCTGTGAGCCAGTGAGCTAGCTCCTCTGACATGTCGTCTAGGTGACAGACAGGTACTGAGGACAGTGTAAGTACACGGTCTTTGTAAACCGAAGCAAATGCTGTGGGAACACAGGGTAGAAATTCATCCGTTTCATCTTACTGTGGGTCAGTACTCAGAAAGTTTGCTTTTCTAAAACCATTGAGCATTATTTAGAATAACAGAAAGTAACGTGGCTAATTTGGGAAACATAGCTTGTGTGCTTCACTTTTTAAAAGCATTTCTTGTTTGTTAGCATCTTTGTATTATTTTAAAAATCAAGAAATCTCAATTTAATATCAGTGACAGCATACTAAAATATTTATGTGCTTCCAGATTCTTAGTTTGTTAGTGTCAGTCATTTATATGCTATGTATTTTGTGTTTATCTATGTTTAGGAAATTCAGGCTTTCAGAGAATTATACACTTTAAACTGTATTGTTTCTCAGAACCATTAGCATGTTGTATTATTACTCTTGAGATGGGGTTATAAGATACAGAGAGACTCAGTTTGACCATTAAACCTCTTTTCTATTGGCCTCTATTTCCGTGAATAGATATTATATGGCATACTTTAAAGATGACAATCTGTAAAAGGAGTTTACATATGATTTCATTGTTTATATATAGCAAACACATATTTTACACTCACATAGTAAACTTAGAAGTAGTTATTCTCCATTTGTATATCTTACTGGTAGATGAGAGTGAAATGTCACATTCCTCCTCTTGTGTTTCAGAGCAGAGTAGAAGAGATGATTTAGAAGCCTTAGGCCACATGTTCATGTACTTCCTGAGAGGCAGTCTTCCTTGGCAAGGCTTAAAGGTAATTGGGTTTCTTGTATTTCTTTATTGGAGCTCACAACATCTTAATGTGTATTTAGGCCCTTTGCTATAACTACATAGTTGTTAAAACACCACATTGTTGTACTCTTCTTTCCTCCTTCAGGCTGACACATTAAAAGAGAGGTATCAGAAAATTGGAGACACAAAACGAGCCACACCAATAGAAGTGTTGTGTGAGAACTTCCCAGGTAATGGACAGGGATTGCGTTCATAAAGTAAACCATCCATGTGCTTATGCAGCAAAAAAGGTTCATTTTTATTGCTTACGTTTATAAAGACTTTTCTGTGTGCTTTGAAGAACATGAATCTGATAAAAATAATTAAAAAGTTGTCAACAATTACTGTGTAGACCACAGGAACAGTTTGTATATTTGCTTTACAAGATGGCATTATATGAAGAAAATTCCATCTTTTAATTATGTTAAGACCAATTTATCATGTTTCCTTTAACAATTCATTTTTTATTAAGTTGAAATACCATTTAGTTTACTGTTTTTAGAGTCTCAATCAGGCTTAACAGAAGTTATTAAAATATTAATTTTATTTTTAGAGTACTATAAAACCTTATTTACTAACTTTAGGGAAATATTATGTTAAAGAACTGTATACATTTGAAAATAATTCTCCTTAAGCACTTATGGCAGCTCACAATTAAAATTTACTTAAATAAGGTTCCTAATCCTAAATTAAGAAATGGTAATGAATTGTTAACTAAAATGTGTGGTTGAGATAGAAGCTTATTAATTGCCCAGCCTGTCTGGGCCTTGCTCTGTACCCAGATTGGCCTGGGAATTGCTGTCTTCCTGCTTCAACCTCTTGCGTGGCCTGTGTCACCAGTCATAGCTGTTGATAGTTACTAAACATCATTTGTGGCTTGCACAGTAACATCATTTGTGGCTGCAAAGAAGACTGACATCCTTCAAGATTGAGGTCTTATGTCACTTTGTAGTCACTGATTTGTCTCTGTAATGGACGTACAGTAACAGTAGAATCAGTGCTTAGAAATGGCATGTATTTCCTTATTCACTGCTAGTAAACTTTATTTTCTTTCTTGCTATAATTTCTATAAATGGAAGATTAAGCAATATTGGTTTCAGTCCTAGAAGTTTAGGTTAGGCAGAATGTGTGGCTGCATTAGTAAGGTTATACACAATTCTCCAAGGAAAATGGAGGTGCCGAGGCAATTAGTCCTGTAATTAGACCGGAAGTAAAACAGAGAGAAAGTCTCTCTGTGAGGAATGCTACCGGGTACTACTTTGCCTTGTGAATGAATGGGAGCACAGGGGCAGAAGTTCCCCACGTCTAGATTCCAGCATTGGTAACCTACCATTTCTTTCCACACACCCTACATTCTGACGGTGGAATACTCTTTTAACAGGTTGATGACTTTACCAATTAGATTTTTTTCCCCTTTCTTTTAGAAAGAAAACTTAAAAAAAAAAGTGATATGTAGAAATTTATATATTACCAAGTAATTATTTGACTAGAAATTAAAAGAAGGCTTCTATTGTCTTTCTGTGTCAGATTTTTGAGTTGATTTCCATTATTTTGCCAGCCCAGTTAATTAAAATACTGCTTATGGTGAAGATTGGAAATGTTGTTCCACGTTGGGAATTTAGTGTATGTTGCTGATGCTAAAGGAAACAGTAAACTAGTGCAAATGTTCTCACACGAACCGGCTCCAGCAGGGTTTGAAATATATTGTAAAATATGCAGGAAGTATGCTTTGTGATTAACAGTCATGTATCATGAGCCACTAATTCAACCTCTAGTAAAATTCAAGGAATCTATTCAAATACCATAAAAAAAGTTTTAGCCTTTGGTAATAAGTGTTGCAAACATGATGGTTAAACTAAAGTCTTTACATCTTTTCTTCTTGTTTCCATTCCCTCTTTCTTCCTTCCTGTTTTTCAGTTTTGCTATAATTGAAATTTTTTAATTGAAATAGAATTTGGTTAATTTTTTATTTAGTATTCTAGAGCTATATAGTCAGAATAATTTTTATTTCCTTTCTAGAAGAAATGGCAACGTATCTCCGTTACGTACGAAGGCTGGATTTTTTTGAAAAGCCAGACTATGATTACCTAAGAAAGCTTTTTACTGACTTGTTTGATCGAAAAGGGTATATGTTTGATTATGAATATGACTGGATTGGTAAACAGTTGGTGAGTACTTTATGCTCTTATCATAGAAGATTATTTACAGGATTTTCAATAGTACAGAATTTCTGCTCATTGCAGATTGATGGCAGTTTGTAAGGAGTCCCTTTTACTTACTGTTTGGGGACATTTCTTCAGGGCACCATACTTGGGATTTTGTATAAGTTCTATTACTGGATTTCCTGCTTTTTATAAAAGGTTGTTGAGTTATTTGAGGTTATTTTTTTCCTTAATTTGCCTCTTGGTATCAAATATATTTTTATATAGTGTTCTTATGATATTATACTATTTATATTTCTCTGCAGTAACTTACTATATTCTGCTTTGATCAAAGTTAAGAATTTTAACAGTTTCTCTGAGTCAAGATATTAAGTCTATAATTTTGTTATTTAATAAATATTTCTTTGGTTTTGTAAACATGTATTTTATCTAATAATTTTGGGTATAAGATTTATAAATACAGTTTTATTTTTAATATGAGAAAATAACTTAAAATTAATAACATTAAGAGACCCTTTAACCAGTGGTTCTCATCCTGTGCGTCACTTTGGGGTTGAACAACCCTTTCACAGGGTCAAATGACCCTATCACAGGGGTTGCATATCAAATATCCTGCATATCAGATATTTGCATTAGGATTCATAACAGTAGCAGCATTACAGTGAGACTTGTACATAGATAAAAATTTAAGGAAGGAAAAGGCTGAAATATATTAATACTGATGTTAGAGATGCATAAAGATATATAAAGTATATACATCTAAAAAACTGAAGTAACAGCAAAAATAATTTTATGGTTAGGGTCATTACAATCTGAGGAATTGTACTAACAAGGGTCGTAGTATTAGGAAGGTTGAGAGCCACAACTTTATTCACATAAAAGTCAATATACTAAAAAGTATTTAAATGTCTTTAAAATACTTGAAAATGTAGCACTGTTCCTTTTGTGTTACTCGGGTAGTTTTATCAGTGTGCTTGAGGATCATGGTGCTTCCTGAAGACTTAATAACTTAGCAGTATCACTTATTGATTCATTGATTCCTTTAAACAGTTACTGAAAGTTTGAGATGGGAATTCTGAAGCAGCTGTTCCAGCACTAATTGTTGTTTTTGTTTAGCCTACTCCAGTAGGTGCAGTTCAGCAAGACCCTGCTCTGTCATCAAACAGAGAAGCACACCAACACAGAGATAAGATACAGCAGTCTAAAAACCAGGTTTGGTGCCTTTATGGATATGAAATATTTCAGTTACTTTCCTTATTGACATGTGCATTTCTGTTCAGTGGGTAACACACACACACACACACACACACACACACACACACACACACACACACACGCAAGCATTGAAAGGACTCATGTTTTCAGGAAAACTTCAGTTCTCACCATTAGTTTCAGATAATCCTCAGTTGTTAATTCATGGTAAGAATAGTCAAAACCGAGCCATATTTGGTTTTTAAGAATGAAGTGTTAGAATTATAACACTGTTTGCTCTCTCTAGTTAATTTAGTCCGTTATTTATTACATTTCTGCTGTTTAAAGTGATTTTTATATGTGTATTTAGAAAGGCAGAAGCAAAGGATACAGTGTAAGATGTGATTTAAAATGGGTTGACTAGGTGGAGTGTTCAGAACTCACTCACCCCTGGAAGCAGACATATATGGATGTAGTTTCCTTTCACCTTGTTTAAATTAATTTCTCAAGGCCGGTTTTCTCACCTATAAAATAGTGATGATGCATGTCAACTTTTTAGAATATAATATGTTTTCAGTAATCCTAAACTCATGGATGCTGTTGCTGTCTCATAATTTTTACAGTAAACGCACAAATAACTACATTTTGAAGTAAACTGTACCACTTGACATATATTAATTAATTAAATGCCATACACATTTGCATATTTAATACAGAAAAAGCTGTTTGTTTATTTGTTTGTTTATTTTTGAAGTGACCCTGCAGAGTAAATGCACTTCTTTTAGACAAATAATGGAATAAAGGCATTTTAAGAGTAGTGAGCAGGAGACAGAGGAAAGGCAGAGGAGGGAAGAGCATAAAAGTTGGACAGGGGCAAGCAACAGAAAAGCAGAAGCTAAAAATCATAAGACATTTGTTTGTGGACTGCCAGTCAAATAGTGTGCTTGCCACAGCGTGTAAGAAGATAAGCAGTGATACTGAGGGAGAGGGGGAGCTCTTGTTTCCTGGGGAGGGGAGGGGTAGCTCGCCAGTCCTTCAGCAGTGTTCTCCTGTCCTTTTTTTGTAAGAGGATTTTCAGTTTGCTTAAGAATCTTACCGTCTTCTAGAATCTGAGAGTGTCTAGAAATCCCTTGGTTTAGCCTGCTTCGATTCTGTCCTGCTTTTTATTCTGACTTCTCTTTGCCTGTTAAAGTTCAAGTGATGGTTTAAACAAAATAAAAACTGAAGAACAGTACCATTTATTAATAATACTTCACTACATTAAATATTACTACACTTATTTAATAGTATTACTATAGCCAATTTAGAAAGATTTGTTTTTAAAGTGTAATAGCTTGAATGATCTGACAAGATCACTGTGTAAGTCGAGGGCTTAGAAGTTGAGATTTGGTATTTGTGTCTTCTAAACTAAAGTTCATTTCTTTGGTGTTCCTGAAGATTGGCTCTCTCTAAATTTCCCTGTTGAAGCTATTGCGTATTGTAGTAAGGGAAGCCCTCTCATAACTTAAAGACTTTTAGACTTCTAACTTCTTATTTCAGAGTTCTGTGTTTTATTTATAGTTCTTTTTGCGTTAAAGCAGGGAAGATTATGTATGTGTGTATAATGTTTCAGTGGATCCTTGGAATAGGGCTATGTATAGGACCTGAATGCACAGTCTTCTCATTAAAGAAAAGTTGTGTGCATAGAAAAAGTTCTTAAATATCTATGCATAAGTGAACAGTGTTTTATGACAGATCCTATGGTTCGCAGTCTAAAAGAGGAAACATGAATTTTTTTAAAAGCTCTGAACACTGTAGTGACTGCAGACAGGACAGTCAGTGGTTGAAGTTCAGGTAGCTACAGTTACATGTAAAACGTTAAATCCATATTAGTGTTTATACAGAAGGAGAGCATATAGCTTTTATTACTTTCTTACAGAGCTCTGTCATCAGTTGCCAGTTGCCACAGATGTCTGTCTTAACTTTATAATTTATTTCACTGTCCACTAAATCCACTAATCTGGCTATGCAGTTAGAGAGTGATGAAAAGACAGAACTCTCATAGTGGTTTTGATGGCAAACTTCATGCCATGAGCTATGTAATGTTTTTAACCGTACAGCTTAATTTAGGAAGCTCACTCCCAGAGTGTTTCCCCCCATGTCCTTCTAGTTACATTTCACATCTCTTTCACAAAGGTTACTCTGGCTTCTGGTTTACTTAGGCTCCCTTTAGCCCAGCATGGTTGGTACTTGTGGCAAGATTTTGTGGAATTTTGTTGAAAAAGAAAAAAGAGCACAGGAGACTTTAGCATGTTCGCGGTTAGTGTCAGAGGCTTGGTAGCATTACTGAAGGAAGCTGGCTCTGGTTCGAATCCTCCTTATGCTCTTCACTAGGTCTGTGGTCCCAGGAGTGTCAGTGTCTTTAGCCATGAAACGAGGATGAGTCTGTCTAAAGTTACTCATTCAGAACTGTGCTTTAAGAAGTCTTCCTTCCGGCAGTGCTTTCTGCATGTTCCTAAAATAGACACATTGGCTGTTCTCATTTCTAGTAGAATGCTAGTAGCCTGTGCTAATTACTATACAGATTTTCCAAGGGATCTAAAAACATCCACCATTTTCATTTGGCTTCATAAAAGAAGGTTCTTTAATTAGAACCAAATTGAAAAAAAAAAAAAAACAACTAAAGCAGCAGAGATTCATAATTGTGGGATTGTCTCTTTTAAAACTGTTTGTTAATTCTCACAGTATCAGGCATAGTGCTCTCACTTTTCAGAGACCCTTGCCGTTTTTTGTTTTTGTTTTTTCCTGTTACACTTACAGTAGAAACAGAATACAATGAGACACAGTTCTTAGGATCTCAACATTTTAAGGATTATCTTTTTTTCACATTGCTAAAAATAGCTCCTCATGGAAGAACTCCTGAGGAATTTGTAAGAAAACCCAGTGGCAGCCTTTGCTGCACTCTCATCAGCTTTCCTTCCCTGGTTCTTGGTGGATTTCATTCATGAACAGTGGGGAATATTCCACCAAATTACAAGGAGCACCAGAGACTTTAGGCTGTTTGTAGTTAGCGTCTGTGGAATCTGGGATGGAGTCTATGACTTCCCAAATCCTTTTACTTGTAAAACATTATGCCTCTTACTTGCTTTTATGGCTGATCAAGACTCAGTTCAACAATAGAAACTTCATCTTCAGAGAGAAATAACTGTATGTATTCTAACTATTCCGAATAGTAAGGTTATTTTAATTTTCCTTTTATACATATGTTTTGTAAATTATAAGGATGAGATGTTTAACATATTGGGTTTTTCTCCTTCCATGCATGCCATATGCATTAAATAAATGGCAGTCGGCAGACCACAGGGCAGCTTGGGACTCCCAGCAGGCAAATCCCCATCATTTGAGAGCTCACCTTGCAGCAGACAGACATGGTGGCTCGGTACAGGTATTTTCTGATTTTTGCATGAGTGATTATTTCCCAGATTTATACAACTAACCTTTTTTTGAGCTCATGGCATGATACTCTATCCTTATGAAAGCTTGTGGCCGAATTCTATCCATAATTCTCTCCCTTCGTTATTTAACCAAAAACCAAAGTTAACATGATCCAGAAAGACTACCAGGGATACTACACTTTTGTCTTGGCTTAATTTTGCAAGTACATGCAAAGGTATTAAAGTCACATTTGTGGCAAGTTAGCACAAGTGAACTGTAGTATGAGCGGAGCTTGATTGTCAAATAATAAGCTAATGTCCTTATTCATTCTCTAAATACTAGACCGTTTACAAACCTTTTCCCCTCTCCTGACTTTGCTTCCTTCAAGCTTCATTCCTAGCTATCTAAGCTTTTTCATCTGTACTACTTGGAAATATGCCTGTGTCTGAACTTACAGTAATGGCCGCTATGCTGTCCATTTGTAAATACTGAGTAAGCTGTGGTCTCGCCACAGTTTTTTTTTTTTACTTCTTTCTGTCACTTCCTCTCTGAACAGCTGGTAGCTGCTCTGCACTGTCCCAGCCTCTGTGCGTAACTGTGTAGGTGTGATTGTAGAGACAGGAAGGCTGCAGCCTTGCAGGTATCTCTTTAAGGCAGTCATCTAAACGCTAGTGTAAAGTAACCGACAAACATTACCTCAGCCTGTCTCAGTTTGACATCCGTTGGTTTTGATTTTGTTGCTCAGTGTATTTCCACTTGAATAATTTTCTGTTTTATCAATTTTTCATTCTTTTTAAATATATTATTAATCAACTGAATCTGTATTTTACTTCTAAAAATAAGTTCAAACTTAAGTCTTTAAGTCAGCTCTCTTGTTTTTCTTACCATTTCATTTTAGAGATAAATTCTATAACTACCATTTTTACATATAAAAGGCTATGGATTTTTAGGAATATGTAGTAGAAATGTTTGAATAGTTATAAATTCTGGAGTGGCAGACTTAGGGGCAAGAGCGCCGGGATTCCTGTTATTGGGAAAGCTAAGAGAGGAAAGCATATTGAATTTGCATGAATGCCCGGGTGTGGTTTTACTGGTTTCTGAGTTCTCTTGGTAGGGTTGTGTTATGTGCTTAGCTAGTGCCCAGGGCGACCTGCAGCAGCCACGGCGCTGATAGAATCTGTTCTCTTAGCACCATTTCCAATCTGGTTTCCTGTCCTCTTAATCATCTCATGTGTTTCCCAGGATTAATTAATTTGATTTTTTAAATCACTTTAGTAATTTGTGCTTGCTTTATTTATTTTTCCCACAGAGTACTTGTCCTTTTTTTCTTTCTCCAAAACTTTTCTGTCGAGACTCCACCCAGCTTCATCTGATATTCAGTATATGATCCACTTACCCAGTAGAATTCTAGTACTAGGATGAATACATAGGTAAAATAAGAAGTTATGCTCATTCTGCTGATTTCATGAAAGTGTTTTCAGCCTTAAACCAACTTAATACAGTGAACATTTTTAAAAGTGTAATGGGTAACTTACTGATACCTCAAGAGTGGCCGTGTCAAAATCTTACCCCATTGCAAAATAAAGACTGACTTTATTTACCAAATTTGAAAATCATCCCATGCACACTCCAAATTACTTGATTGTTATGATTATACTTAGATTAAGGAGAGGGTAAGTTAAAACTAATAATAATGAAAAAAAGTACCTAAAAGCTAACTCCTGTGATTATTATGTTGATCCTAAATAAAGGTAGAAAGGGAAGTAACATGTTACGTTTTTCCATGGCTTTATGAAGGGAAGTTGTATAGAATTTTTGAAAGTTTGTTTTTGTTTTGTCCTTTCTTAGGGTTTAAATTGTGTGTGTGTGTGTGTGTGTGTGTGTGTGTGTGTAAGCGTGTAAGCTCTAATGTGAAGCTGCACTCCCAGTTTTAACACTTATCTTCTATAGGCTTTCGCTAGTCACTCTTACACTCCCACCTCCCTGACTCCCAATCACTGTGTTTTTTCTGTGGAACAGTAAAATGCTGTTAAACATAATAGGCCATTTAGAGTTGATGGAATTTCTTGGAGTTTTTGACTTAAAGGCACATCGTAAGATAGCTCTTATTTCTGGTATGCTGTGCATGTGGTCAGTGTACATGTTCAAGAGTGTATGCACATGTACATATATGTGGAAGCAGGAGGCCTATGACAGATATCTTCTTCACTTGCTTCTCACTTTTTTTGAAACAGGGTCTTTCCCCAAAACCTGTGGCTTAATGATTGGCTAGGATGGCCGGCCACGGAGCTCTAGGGGTCCGCTTGGCTGTATGTCACTGATGCTGCAGTCACGGATGTTTACTGTCTGTCCATGAGTATTAGGAAATCCATTCATGGATCCTCATGCGTGCATTCATTGTAGCTATTTTACTGAGTCAGCCATGTCCTTACCCCTCTGATGAGCTTTTTTTTTTTTTTTTAATTTATGTGCATTGCTATTTTGCTTACATGTATGTCTGTGTAAAGGTGTCAGATATTGGAGTTACCGACAGTTGTGAGCTGCCATGTAGATGCTGAGAATTGAACGTGGATCCTCTGGAAGAGCAGTCCAATACTCTTAATTGCTGAGCCATCTCTCTAACCCCCTGATATGCTTTTAATAAAAGCTTGAAGGTTGAAACTTGAACTCTGCCTCTTGTGCACACTGATAACCTAATAGACCAGATATACATGCTACCAAATTGATGTTATGGTTAAGAGAACAGTAGATTAGGTTCATATTTTGTGTCCTGGATTACTTATCTGTAAAAGGAGGATATTAATGATATTTTTACCTCTTGGTTTTGCTTTGAAAATATTTTGCATAAAGACTGACGTTTTTGAAGGACTAGCTAAGTAGAATCAAGTACTTTTGTAAATCAGTGAGCAGCTGTATTTTCATTTCCTGAAAGTGAAATATGAAGACATAACCAAGAGAAAAACATTGTCAAATTTGATTTTTCCCCCTTTTTATATTTCTTTAGTGAAATAATAGAAATATGTAGCTATACATTTGATAAACTCTAATAGAAAATTGAAGATCAGATTAGTATATCCAAAGATGTTATTTTGAGTCTTTTCTTACCTGTGTATGTTTCGGAGAGCCCCTGATGAATTTAGTCTACACATCTCTGTTAGCCCATAGAATCATTTTAATGAATATGGATGGGAAAGAGACCTACCCATTCATAGTTTTATCTATTCATTATTCAGAAATATCTAAGTGATTCTTAGGAGCTAGGCCTTGTTCTGAGCTCTTAAAAGAAAAAGAAAATGGAGAGACAGGATAAACTAGACCAATGCTAGGAGAACATGTAGGAAAACGTACCTAAAAATGGCTGGACTAATGGCTCAAATTTGCATGCCAAAAGTGCTATGAATACCAAAGAATCAGTGGCAGTTATTAGTCAAAGAATAATAGGGGAAACAGAAGTGCCCTGTGCATAAAGCTGTTGAAGAGAGAGATGCCCTGAGGAATTGAATTCAGTCCATCTGGGTGTGTGAGAAATGAAACCAAGAAGTATGTAGGTTGTAATCTGTCCTTCTTGTTAAGTTTGAATTTTATTTTGAAGATACTGGGGAAACAGAAAGAGCATTATGGATTAGAGGACTAGTCATGGTGGTGCATGCTTGTAACCCCAGCACCCAGAGGCAGAAATGGGATCCCCAGGAAAGCTGACCAGCTAGACTAGCTTGAATCAGTGAGCTCTGGATTCATCAAGAGAACCCGTTTTCAACAAAGAAATTGGAGAGCAATAAAAAATCGATACCTGATGTTAACTTCTAGCCTTCATACATATGCAAAACCTCATACACAGTTAAGCACTCTACGCACGCTCGCGAGCACACACACACACACACACAC
Source organism: Mus musculus (assembly GCF_000001635.26). Taxonomy (NCBI): domain Eukaryota; kingdom Metazoa; phylum Chordata; class Mammalia; order Rodentia; family Muridae; genus Mus; species Mus musculus. The sequence goes on from NC_000084.6 coordinate 53,940,824, forward strand.
ACACACACACACACACACACACACATGTCTATTGTCTTTCTCATTTTCCTTGTTTGTTCATGTTGATGTGCGTTTGTGATAGTTCCATATGTGGCTGCTATGAGTACTTTGCTAGGCATGGATGCTCAGGTGTGTGTAGTATCCTGGCCTAGGTGTTTTGGGAAGACTCTTAGGAGTAGTACAGTTGGATGATATGGTAATTATGCTTTTTAATTTTGAAGTTCATCTTGATTTCCACAGTGATTACACTACTTTACTGGCCCACTAGAAGGGCATAGGGCTCCTCCTTCCCACGCCCATCCTTACTAGCAATTGCTGTTGAGTTTTTGTTTTCTTTTTCTTTAAGACAGGGTCTTACGGTGTAGACACAGGCTGTCAGCCTCAAACTCCTAGACATCTGCCTGCTTTTGCTTCCCTGAGTGGGGGTGAAAGGAGTGTGCGTGCCCCTAGGCCAGGGCTTGTGGTCTTGCTTATTTATTTGATGCTAGCTGGTCAGATTCAAGTCGTGTTGAAATGTTGTCCCTTTCTTTCCTTGTGCAGCTTTAGGGCTTCAGATTTAGAGCTTTAGTCCATTTTAATCCGGTGTTTTGCAGTCGGGCTGATAGAGATCTTGTCTTATTCTTCTACATGTAGATACCCAGTCTCTAAGCACCGTTTGTTGGACAGGCTGTCTTTACTCCAGTGTATGTTGTGGTTATAACTGCACCAAGTTTGTGTCTGGACTTTTCTATTCCATTGGTTTGTGTATCCGTTTTTGTACCAATACACTGCTTGTTTTATTATTAAGGTTTTATAGTACAGTTTGGCATCTGTACGTCCACCATTGCTCTTAATGCTTGTGATTACTGTGGCCATTTGAGGCCTTTGTGCTTCTAAGTGACTTTTAAGGTTGTGTAGAATGTCATTTAAATTTTGGTATGGATTATATTGAACTTGTATATATTTGGTCAGATAGCTAGTTTCATAATATTGTTTCTGTGAATTTATGATTATGGGAATTCTTTCTATTTGTATCTTCTTAAATCTCTATTTTTTATTGTCTTTCATTTATTGTTTAGTTTTATTGTGAGGTACTTGTGCTTTGAAGCTGCTGTGAATGAGGTTTCCTTCTGATCTCTTTTTCAGCAAGTGTGGTAGTGGTCTAAGAGCTACCACACTTTGAGTGTGGGTTATATACCAGCTACTTTGCTGAGGTTGTTTCATAGATGTAAAAGCTTTCTACTGGAATTCTTCAGGTCTTTTGAAGCACAGAACTATCTTGTCAGCAAATGGGGATAGTTTCTTCCTTTCCTGTTTGTATTCCTTTTATTTCTTTCTAATGCATATTGATCTAGCCAAAACTTTTAAGTACTGCACTGAATAGAAGTAGAGTGGACAGGCATCTGTATATGTTTATGTCGTTTGTGATTCCAACTCAGTACAACGTTGTTTAGAGCTTTTATTATGTTGAGGCATGCTCCTTCTATTCCTTTTTTTGCCCAGAGCTTTTGTTATGAAGAGATGCAGAACTTTGTTAAAAGTACTTTATACATCTAGTGAGATATTCATATGATTTCCCCCCAAGAATATTTACATATAGCATTACATTTATTTATATGTATATAGTAAATTTCTTGTGCAGTTCTCTGTAATGAAGTATGTTTAATCATGGAGTATGATTCATTTTAGTGGTTTTAAATTCAGCTTGAGAATCTTTTGCATCCATGTCCATCAGGGAACGTTGGCTGATGCATTGCTCTTCCTGTTGTTTCCATGTCTTTTTGCATGGGATGGTAACTAGAGTACATGGGGACTTGAGTTTCAGTTGTTTTTCTTCTTTACCCATTTCCTTCCCTTAATTTTACAGAAGGTTATATTATTTTGGCCTTCTACAGTCACAGGTAGTGCATTTGTGAGCTCTAACTGACCTTAAGTGCATTTTTATATCATGTATGTTTTTTAATTTCCTCTGTTACATTAGCAGCGTGTTTTGTTCTTCCCAAATGGTTCTGGGGTTGAGTTCAAAATAGGCTGTTCATTAAAAACAAGCTGAAATGCTCTCATGTAAGAGCTAACCAGCAGTCACAAAACTCACAAGACAGAAACATGAAAAGGCATGGTATATCCAGGAGAGCATGAGCTAGTGCAACAGTTGAAATGTCAGGCAAAGAATCCAGAAGTCTACTTCTGAAGACAGCCAGTGATTCCTAGATGGCCACGTCCACAGTAAGAAAATTCATTCAGGGTACAGAACCACAACTCAGCAATGTAGAAGAGAAAGTGAACCCCAAAGGTTATGTTTATACACTCTGGGATGTCTAATGTTCTAACCAGAGATGTCTCCATAGTGTATTCCAAGTTGGAGAAGCAAGCCCCGCATTCAGACCTGTACAGCCAGACCAGTCTTGTGTGGTTTGTTTTCTTTTCGAGACATGGTCTCTTTATGTGCCCCTAGCTTCCTGGACCTGCTATATTAACTAGTCTGTCCCTCCAACCTACAGAGAATCAGCCTGCCACTGCCCCTGTGTGCTGCAATAAAAAGCATGCACCACCACGCCTGCCAGTTTTTACACCTTTAAAACCTGCGCAACCTTGAATATGCTGGAGGCTGCAGATGTCAAGCAGTCCAGTGGCACGTGAGAGTTCTCAATCCTGTGACAGTGAACCTTGTGGCAGATACCTGGTTTCAGAGGCTGGCTTGTCAGCTGATGACTGGTTTGGACTTTATGGAATTCACAATGATTCTTAAGTGATAGGTCAAACTCTTAGTGATTAAGGTGGGTTACTAACTACCGTACCCTGTGCTGCTCAGGCTGAGGCTGCTGACTCTCTCTTTATGACTGCCTGCTATAATTATCTCTCACTTAACGCTTCGTGGGGTTGGTTCCAGGCTCTTGGACCTGTGATTGCTCCTCATTATCAGGCTCTCAGGGTAATTTAGTGTTAAACACTAGGCTCCGTCTTAAGTAGCTACCTTCACAGCACTTGGAGGCATGGGGAGTGGACCTCTTCCACACTGATGACTGGTTCCAGCAGAGGAGTCACTATCTAACCACAACTATGAACTATCTTCAGAGTTTCTCTAAACTGTGTGCTGGTTCTTTGGGTAGGATTGCTGATTTCTTTTCATCAAGGACTCCTTGCTTAACTTTAGATGGTGCTTCTGTGCGTGCAGAAGCTGTGTCGTCCTTCCCTGGACTATGCAGGAGCTTTATTAATAATAATAATGATTATTATTATTTTATTTTTCATTTTTAATTACATTCGTGTTTTTCCACTGTGTCTCTTTGGAATGGAATCTACACTTTGTTTTCTTGACTCTCCTTCAGGGTGTTATAGAGAAGCAGTTTCAGTCTGTCATTTTACCCTGGAAGCTTAAAGATTACTTTGATAAAGGCTTGATTAAGGGGAGAGGAGTACGAGTCAGAGTCTATAAAAAGTCTGTGCCTGAAGCTGGGTGTGTTAGCTTGTGCCTGTAATCACAACACATAGGAGGCAACGGGAGGATTGCTTCCAACTTCAAGGCTCTTAGTCTGAGTTACGAGTGTCTTTAAAAAACATTACGTAACTGAGTTGCATCGATGAGTACTAGAGATGAGAGGAAGTAAGTTTGACTGGATCTGGGGGCCGGAAAGGGAAGAGCGCTGTTGCTACCCCGTCTGCTGTGCTTGTCCTTGGTGGATCAGCTCTCTGGAACTTGGAATGTAGCCGCCTTAACAGGGAATCGTGACCCAATCCCACTGTAGCTGTACTTTCATCGCTATGGCTTCATTCAGTTCACCACCATTAAAAATAGAGTCTATGATAGTTGGCAACTGTAAGCAAAAGGAAGAAGAAAAATGTTAAAGAAACCAGTGTGCCGAATAACCACTTTGCAGTTGGAAAGTTTTTTATTTGAACCTTAGGAATGATGTTGTTTTGAGAACCTGAGCCAAGACAGTCATAAAATCATAAATCATGCAAAAGACAAGTGCAGCCAGGTACTATTAAGGAAAATGAAAAGAATAATATAAACTGCCATAATGAGTTGTTTGATTTATTCGCATGTATAGTATCATATTCGAATATAGATAATACTGACACAAAAAATGATGTAAACAGAAGTATCTTGCAGTGTCAGCGAATATACATGGTTCAGTGTGAGAAGAGTAATTTTCACTTTGCTGAGAGTTTTCCATTGTGCTACTTGTATATAGGACTTTACTAAAAACAAAACAAATCTCAGTTTTCTGTATCAAATCTTTATTAATGCACAGTTAATAATGAAGAACAAAATTGAGTGACTATTATAACTTCATCTTCTCCACATAGTTTTCTGGGGTGCTGACATCTTCAAAAGAGCATTTGTAGAAGGATGTAGTAATTGTTTCTATTATGTAAATAATTCTACACTAGTATAGGAAGTTTCCTGGTGAGTCTCACTGATATGAATCAGTGTGATTCATTTATTGTAATCTCCTGTTTTAATAACAAATTTTCAATAACTTCTCAAAAGATTTGAATGCTGAGAAAATATGATACAATTAATGACTCTATTAGTGAAAGTTAAGTTGAAAATCTTCCTTATCTTGGTTGAAAGACAGTGAAAACTAGTTATGGCAAACTATACCTCTAGTCCACAGACTGCCATTTTACTGTGGGTTATCTTTTAGCATAAAAACTATGAATTATGCTCTAGTTATAGTTTTTAAAGTATATAGTAATTCATCATTTACTGGCTCAAGTTCTATAAACTGTAAAAAATATTATTTTAACTGTGTCTCATGGATCAGTGTAGTCTTTAATGAGTGTTCTAGAGAAAGATTTTACAGATGTTTGTGAGCAGGTTTTAGGATTTCTGTATTTATCGGTTAGATGTCTATCTGATACTGTGAACCTGTGATGTTGTAAGTAGCTTTATAATTTTTTTTAATATTTGGAAAGTATGAATTTGTTTTTGAAAACCATTGCCTATGAGCTGGGCATAGAGATGCCAGCTCTTGGGAGGCAGAGAGAGCCTGGACTATGTGGCAGCCTCTTTTTCCTACCTTCCCCACAGACACTTCTGACCAAGGCGCTGCTGCTTTGGGACCCCATCTGTCTTATCTGACTGTGGGCGGCTTGTTGTGGAAGTTGCTTGTGGGCTCTCTCCTCTTGCTGTCCATTTTAAACTTTGTAGAAAAATATAGTCAGTTTAATTCCTTAAAATACTATGATAGGGTTTTGATTTTTGTCCCAAAGTTAGAATGTCAAAGCAAATGTCTTTAAACATAATAACAGTAGACTATAAGACATCTGATAATATTCTGAAATGCCAAACCTCACATTATCTGTCATTTTATAAACTTTGCTGAAAAGAAGTCAGTCTGAAGAACCATGCTATTCCAGTCCCAGCTCAGTTATTCTAGAATGCCAGCTGAGTAGACCCAATCTTTAGAATTTGACTTGTGAAATTAAAAAAAAATGCATTTGCTTAGTTGATTGCCTTCATTTGTGCCCTGTAAAGCACCTCTGCAAGAGGCTGGCTGAGAGTGGCGATGGCCCCCATGTCTTCATCTGTGGCTCTGTGCACCGAGCTCCATTTCGGCCTGGTAGTTGAATAGACAATACCCTTTTCCATTCCATAGGCCAGGACACCGAGATTTAGCACGATCAGGTGTCTCTCACGTGCTCGCACAGTTCTCAGTGCTGTAGCTAGCTTTTGGTATGGACCCATCTTAATATAGAGTGATCAGCTGGTGCCAACAGAGACAGAAGTTATGTAGGAAAATCGGGAATGAGGTAAGCCTACAGAATATAGGGTGGGTTTTTTTTTTCAGATTTATCAAGGAAATTCTCAGATTTAAATAAACAGAAGATGGAATTTTGATGATTAAATGAATGGAAGAAGCTTAGGGCTAAGGAGGGGGTGGGATGTATCTTTTCAAGTTTAGAATGACAAGGAAAGAAGAAATAAAGGTGATTAAATGAATTTATACGACCTTCGATAATTTAGGAATTTTGTTATTTTTTTTATCTTAAAAGTCTTAACTTTTCATTTGTTAATGGCAATATTTATTTACTCTGACAAATAAGTAGCTGTTCTGTGTCAGGCATATCAAAGAGCAAGAGATGAGATTCCTGCTCTTATGAAACAGTTTTATTGGAGGCAAAATATTAAGTACACAGTAGATAAATCAGGAAGTAAAAACATCAAGACAAAAACAAAAATGCACCAAGGAGTAAGTAGTAGTCATTGTATGCCTTTAGTCCAGCACTTAGGAAAGAGGCAGGCAGATACCTGTGAGGTCAAGTTCCAGGAAAGCCAGGGCCACACAGGGCTACCATGTCTCAAAAATAAAAACAAACAAATAAATAAAAGTCAACACAAATAACTTATACAGAGAATCAAAAATAAAGTACAATATAAAGACTTTTTCTGCATGGAAGTTTTAGATGAATGGTAGATAAAGCCTGTCAGAGATGCTCTCTAGGACTCTAAGAAGACAGTCCATAAGTGAAAGAGCAGTCCTAGCCAGGGGCAGTGGATAATGCCTAGGCCTGAAGCTTGGTCTGTTAGAAGCTGGTGAGCTAAGGGGATGATAATAAGAGATCAGTGAGCCAGGCAGGCAGTAAGTTATGTGGGACGTTAGCGTGGTATGAGGAATATAGCTTTTTATTCTAAGTTAGGTGAGAAGCCAGGAGTTGGACTTTTCAGAATTATCACAGCCAGGTTTATACCTCGAAAGGAGCACTCTGGTTGCTGTGTGGATAATATATTTACTTGCAATGCAAGTCAAAGCTAATACTAGTTGACAGGTTTTTGCTCTTAAGAGAGGTCATGCTGTTTTGTACTGGAGTCGGAGTAGTAATAGATAGTAAGAATTGATTAGATCGGGGATGTATTTGGGGGAATATCTCATAGGACTTCCTTATAGATTGAATGTGGAGTCTAAGCAGCTAGCTGAATGGATGGTACTGTTGTTCCTCAAAGTGGACGGTGTGAGGTAGAAGTTTCAGCACTTATAGATTGGAGGAGGGAAGTAAGTCATGTGTAAAGAGAAACTGATGGAAACCTTGAGGTAGGAGTTACTTTTAGAAAGCAACAGAAAATAGAAGTTATAAGATGGAAAGGAAGACAAGCACATGTCGAATGGCTTTGACCTACTAATTGTTTTATGTTCCTCATATTAACTTTATAATTTAAATGTCTCAATCTTTACTAAGTATATGTGATTATGTATGTATATATGTGATATATAAATATTCTTTCCCTTTACTAACCAGGTTGTAAGTTCTACAAATGGAGAGCTGAACACGGATGACCCCACGGCAGGACGGTCGAATGCACCCATTACAGCTCCTACAGAAGTGGAAGTGATGGACGAGACAAAGTATGCTGTCGGGTTGCTTATTCTGGGGATTTTTTTGGTTCATAACTTTGCACGTTTCAACTTTATAGTTCCATACAATTTTTCCCCCTGTAGGGAATAGAGCACACAAAAGAAGTGATATAATTATCTTAATGACTATTTAAAGTAGTGCTACTTTAGTAAATGCATTCTTAATACAAAAATAGTTATTTAGAAACTGTGCTCAAATTTTCATTTAAAATTAATAGGATACTTTCAGCTTTTGATATTTCGGGACATTCCATAGCTACCACTGCCGTACTGTTACTTTTCTGTAAGTGTAAGTGCTTGGGATCGTAGGCTGCTGCATGTTTAACGTTACTGTAAGATTACTGGTAGGATATGGACTGTAGCAGCGCTGCTGGGAAAGCAGTGCGTGAACAAGAGTGTGATCCTCTAACTGTGGGCTGTTTGTGATGATTTCTCTCTCCCTCTCTCCCATGTCCTTTTCTTTTTGTTTTTCTGTGTATAGCTGCCAGAAAGTATTGAATATGTGGTGAGTTCTCAAGTGTCGGCAGGCAGAAATAGCTCCATTGACTATAATTTCAAGATTTAACACCATTTAATACAAACAAAAAAAAATCTTTACTTAGAAATTACAATTGGTAAAATAATATTATTTGATAACAATAACATTAGCCCTTGAAAAGCAAGAAATAATTGTTGAGGAGCTGTTTTGCCTGCTGCAGCTTTTTTGCTCTAAGTGACATAGTTTTGGGGCTCTCCTTAACTGCATAGATGGTATGCCAACCTGCTCTTGCCTGCATAGATGGTATGCCAACCTGCTCTTGCCTGCGCATTTGTTCTGGAGCATGGAAGTTCTTATTTGTTACTTCTTAAACAGAAAGCTGAGTTTTTGAGTTAAACTTTATATTTTTCTGTTTTCTACCTTTGGATACATATTCTTTCCCCCTACAGCATCACTACAATCTTATTTCATTTACTAACCAGTACATTAAAAGTCCTCTAATAGTTCTTAGTAATATTCTTCCTGGGAGAAATGATACTAAATTTTATTTATTTTCTGGTCTTTGCCTTCAGGTGGAATTCTGTGTTTAGATTTCTCTCTCAGTTTCCAGACAGATTTTGAGTGAGTTCTGCAGTGAACTGAAGCCTTAGAGGAGTCAGTTTTAAAGCCCGCCATGCATCTTATTACATCCTTAAACTCTCATCCACCAGCTGAAAACGGGGAAACTGCTGTGGATAGTTTTCTTACCAAGCAGTGACCCATTTCAGTTTCATTTTAGAATTGATTGGTGGTGTGACCAAATTTAGTATATTTCAAGACATAATTAGTCAGCTATTTACTTGTTATTAAATAAAAACTTGAACTACAGTGACTTATGATTGTGAGTGCTAAGACAGTTAATTATCTCAGGTAGCAGCACGGCAAGTCTGATGCACATGCCGTTGCGGTGAGTGTTCGCTGTGCCCTTCTGCTCCTCTGTGGGCTACTTTGTTAGGCTTGTTTCTTTTCCTAAAATGCTGCGAATAATGCCCGTGTCATAGGGCAGTGAGAGAGGGAGTGACTGGTAAGGCTCAGGTTTGTCTGTCACGTGCACGGACTCTAGCTATTACCACGCCTCTGTGTGCTTCATCACTGGCTGCCATTTGTGCTCTTCACAGGAGAAGGCTTCTTCCTGCACTGTTCCACGGCATTGTTAAACCTGGGACTGGGTTCACATCCTCCTAGACACAGACTTTTGATCCAGTCTATCCGTTCTTTATATGTCCAGTAGTTAACACTGCAGAGATTTCAGAATAGCGGATTTCACAAACTAGCAGGAGAGGCTGCAGTTGCATTAGTAGATTTTAGTACATGGTGAAGCTTTCACCTGGTAAAGAAAAGGGCCACTTCCTGACTGAGTAATCAGAGAGAGAATGCTTCACAGAGTGGCTTTCAAGGATGACTTAGTTGTGATGTCTCTGGGTGTGTGCTCAGATAGCCTGGCCTTTCTCTCCAGAGCCTTGGAGGACAAGAATGAAGAATGCAATGGAGGATTATGTCGCCTCCTTTTCCTTCCCAACCCATTTGAAACCTGACACTATATGTTACTGCTGTCTTGTTAATCTGCCTGTCAGTTTCTTTACACAACTCTTGCCTAGCTGAGATATGGAGAGATAAGAAATTTCACATGAGGTATTAATTTTAAGGTAAGATACTTATTTGTCAGGATAAAGTATTAGTTGTCATAATAGGCATTTTTCTACGTGCTCATGAAGCCAAGGCTGGAGAGACTGAGAAACTAGCTTCTGAAGTCCTTCGTGGGTGGCGCAGGCTGGATGCAGGCATAGTCTTCAGCAAAGGCGGGGCTGGAGGATCACTGCAGAAGGGTAGGGAAGAGCTTCAGAGCCAGTCAGGAGAACATGCTTCAGTGTGAGTCAGAGAAGTCAGGGTTTAACACAGGTCCAGGAAAACAACGCGAAAGCGCTTCCTCGGTGGCAGGGCAGTGGGCAAGGTGAATGGGACGTGTGATGTGAACAGCTGAGCCGCGTTCACTGTGATCTTAAGATGGGTTCCCACGGCACAGGCCGTTCGTTTCCATTTGTTCACACAGGTGCACTATTCACACCGCCCCACTCTCTGGTTCTCAATGTCTCACTTTTAGTTCTGAAAGCTAAATTCTTCCCATTTATTAAATAGCTATCTTTTCTAACTTAAGTATTGTTGGATACAAAAACTATACCGACTATCTTAATCTTGATATACAGACTCAGCATTTAATGAATGCCTTCCAGCTCAATTTTCTCCAGAAAGGCCTCGTAGTAGTACTGAAATAGTCACTTTGTAGCCTCTGGTAGAGTTTGTGCCTCGTGGTAAGGACTCCAGATTTAGAATACACATATACTTTTAACTAGAACCTACTGTAGCATTTAGTTGTGTGAAGGAGGTAAATCCTTCAGTGTATACTAAACAAGTGACAGCGCTGTGCCCTTTGATGAGCCAGTTCGTGTGCTAGCCACTGCACAGCTTAGTTCTAGAGTGAGGGAGGCACTAAGGCAAACAAAATCATTTAAAAATAATAGGAAGTGCACAAAAAAGACGGTGTCATGAGAGAGGCACTACCAGATTGGGTACTGAGAGACAAGTTAAGAAGGTGACAATTTCTTAATCATCAAGACCATGAATCAGCTGGTTTTGAAGTGACTTTGATCTTTAAAACTAGCATTTCAGTTTACTCTTTGCTGGTGGGCAAAGAAGATGCATCAATGCTGCCCTCTGGTGGTAGTTGCCTTAATAGTATGCCATCCTATTATTCTAAAAGTTACATGGTTTACATTGTTTTTTAACTTAAAGGACTTGTCCTCTTAGAATTCATCTTAAATCTGTATTTAGTTTCAAATAAATGCTTGGATATAGGTCCCTTATTCAAGAAATGTTATTTAACCAATGTGAAGAACTTCACTTTCATAAATGAAAGCAAAACCAAAGAATGGAGTGTGAATACACAACAGCATAGGCAAGCTGGCAACTCACAGCCAGCTTATGGCAAGACCTGTGCTGATTGCATTTGCCATTGGAAAGGCTTACATCGTTTAAAATAGCTCTTTAGTAGAGAGGTTTTGAAGGAATGTACTTAGGGCTTGAAGTGACAAATGATAATAGATAGGAACATTTAATACTTCGAGCAGGAGCTTTATATTAGACAACACTAAAGTTTCCCTGTAATATCACTAGATTTTTAAACTTAATATTATACAAATTTGGTCTATTTCCTTTAAGTAACTTTTTTTTTTTCATTTTAGCTTTTACCCTGTGGGTGTTGTCTAGTAATTGAAAGATTTACTTGAATAATTTTTTTATCCCCCTCCAGTTGAGACAGGGTGTCATGTATTCGAGGCTGAACTTAAACTCTACATTAGAGGGTGGCCTTGAACCTCCTTATTTTTCTGTCTGTCTCCTGACCAGCTGCAGTGGCCCTGAAGACTGAGTCGGGCTCCGCTCTGCCCACCAAGCAAGATTCTTTTTGCCTTTCTCGTTTTGAAATCTTATATATCTCAAATTTGAGAAAGGATTAGGTTCATGTAATTTAAAGTAAATGCGGCTGTTTTGTTTTGTTTTTAACTCCTGAAACAATGTATTATTCTTAGTCCTTGTTGGATGGCAGTAGCTCTGCTTTAGGCCTGTGAATGTTTCATCATACACACAGGTACATATACTCTCCCACCCATTGCAGTTACCTCAGAAAGATAAAGTTGTATATAGATGGTTTTAACCTACGAAAAAAGACAAGGAGTAAATATATAGTGTTTGAATTTTTTTTAAAACTATATATTTAAAAATAAGCCTTGAAAACATAGTTTTTTAGTTATAACATGGACATGTTGGCTCTGTGATTTTAAATGTTAAGTATAAAATTAGTTTGATCAAAATTAAATAACTTACAGTAGCCTTTGACTCTTAAAATGATAAAGAAAAAAATAAACGTGAAGGCAAATGGGTCAAGAGTTTATATGATCCTCAGCTACATAGTGAGCCTGAGGCCGCCTGCACCATTAGAGTCTGTCCCCCCAAAAAAAACGGAAAGAAAGTTCCAGTCTTTGTCCTGTACTAAATCTACGTTCTCTTTCTGCTTCGGAAATATGGTAGGATATTTGATTGATACTGGTTGAGGTTGATTGATGCTGGTTTTTTGTTTTGTTTTAGGATCTAAACTGATTTGTACTAAAACAAGACCCCTAGTAATAAGGTCATTATTGCTTCTGTAACAGTGGTTTCAGGAATCAAAACTCTCAGAAAGAAAGGGAGCAACTATACAGATGAGCTTTATAAAAGCAGCCCCCCCCCACCCCCCAACTCTCCAGTGTCCCGAGTCAAATGAGTCAGAGCATTGTAGTGTTTTCAATTTTTAGAGCAGTCTTTGAATGTCCTGCTGTACACAGAAGGCATGCTGATAGGACACAGTCATAACTGCCGTAGGCTCACTAATACCATGCTTGGCTGACATGTTTTCTCTCATCTGTCTTGCACGAGCCTGTTGCTTTCTCTGCCCTTCTCAATTACTGTGATAAGTTCAACCTGGAGTAGCTTTAGTGTTTTTATAATAATGGGGTGTTGTTTTTATCTACAGGTGCTGCTGTTTTTTCAAACGAAGGAAAAGGAAAACCATACAACGTCACAAATGACTGGACACAGACAGATCCTGGGGAGTTACTTACATGTTCATATGCTGTCTCGTGATTAAAATCATCTCTGTAGTGACCACATATATTTTCAAGGACTCACTCTTGAAACAAAAATGTCATACTTTCATATTTCATTTTGTGATTGTCTTACATTCATTCCCCCCACCCTTAATTTAACTTTATGGAAGCTTTAAGATTTTGTCAAAACACGAGTGCTTTGCCCATCATTGAATTGAATGGACCAATGAAGTGGTATTGATGAACACAGTTCCATAGGACATTTTTCAGAGGCTCTTCTGTTCTAGAAAACAATACAGGTGTCCAAATATCAATTAATTGTACCTAATTTGATTTCTTTATGTTTTCTATAAAAGCATAATCAAACAGGAATTTTCTTCCCACTGGATAGTGCAGCAGAGAAAACAGTTGCCCAAATATTAAAAACAACTTTCTTGAACAGTTCCTGTTTTGTGGCATCTGCATTGATTTCAGTATGACTGATGGTACTGTTATTCGTGAATCATATTGACATTCTCTCTGTGAAATCATGGTACAGTCACTGCCCAGAGGTACTGAGGAAAATGTACTATGGGATTGGCAAACGGTGGCGGTAAATAATCAGCAGTTGTTGGCAATGCGAGCTCGGCTTCTGTGGCGCCACTGTGTGAAGTGCAGCTGCAGAAGAAGCAGGAGCGCCAGGAACGTTTGTTTAATGTCACTCTCTGCTTCCAGATGATAATATATACTAGATGGCAAGAAATGAGTCCTGGAGAAGTAATGTATGGGAGAGTTTAAAAAACACACTAAGGAAAGGATGACAATGTGAAACTTGTTTCAGTGTGTAAGGCTGGAGCCCCTTAAGAGCCTACTGCCCCGTGGCCACATTTCTCTCAGAAGCAGAAACCCGAGGACGTGCCATAGAGTGGTGGCTGCCTGTGATGCCTCTCTTCAGATGCAGAAAAGAGTCCTACTCCCAGCAATAAGCACCGGGTCACTCTGTTGCCCTCTGTGCACACTAGTCTCGTGTGTTCAGCTTTGCTAGTTCTCTGACATTTCCTGTCTTGAGCATAATAATGTGGCTGATTGGAGAATGTTCTGGAGAGGGTGGGCTGGGTGCGTTGCCTCCATAGCTTTCACAGTGCCTGCATATGCACAGCGTAACAGTTCTGTTATGCGCCAAGTCCATCCCACTTTGCAAGTGTGCTCTGTTTTACGCCATGAGGACACAGGCATAGTTTGTGTCTCATCCTGTCAGCCGGGTGGTCGAGAGTTAAAAAGGCTGGCCAGACAGATGCTGTTGATCATATCACACATTCGTCTTCTACTTAGAAACCCGTCGCTCCTCCTCCCTGCGCTCTCCTCTCTGTCTTAAGTGTGAGCCTTCAGGTATGCTTATTTATTTTTTTTGTCTCAAGGTAACATTTAAAATATGTATTAAAGGAAATGAATCCACATTTTTTTACTTCCTTATTGAATTTACAGGTATTTAATTGTATTTTGTAATTTATTTTTCTTATTAGCCAAAAGTTCAATGTGTTGTTTTTGATAAATTGGGCGCCCACATGAACATCCCAGGTCAGGACATCGTTTATCTTTATTTTTGATTTTAAAGACCTACACTCAACTGAGAAAATATTTGCTGTATAATTTGATCAACAGTTTCCATTCTCTTTGTATACTGTCATGATATCTAAACTGCAGGAGTTAAATACTGAGTTTTTTATTTTGTTTGCTCTGAGCAAGGTAGATGGATATTTTGGCCATTTATAATGTGAAACCACTTCTTTACAGTATTTGACCAAATTTGTGTGTCTATGATATTTGTAAATACATGCGATATCTGTATTTCTTATCATAAACCTATTTAGTTTTATTCTCAGTAGGGTTTTTGGACTGTACAGTGTTTATATGATCTGAACTCCTTATACATAAGAAGGTGTGTATATTAATCCAATTATGGACTTAAATATTTTAAAAGTATGAATACCCTTATTTGCTGCAAAGGCCAGTGTGTAGACATTTGCTTTTTAGCAATATTTTTAAGTGCTCCGTTTTCGTGCTGGAGAAGAAGTCTTTGGCACACAGACTGGTCAGTAATAGGTGATGCAGGTATGTCCAGGTTAAGCCAACAATGTTTTGCATTTCTATGCTTCTTTTCTGTCAACACTAATGAAATCAACATTGCCTGAATGTCTGAATACTGAAACACAGCCCTGTTTAAAAGTATGTAACTGAAAAAAAAAAAAAAAGAAATAAATAAAGGTAGTTTTTTTAAACTCGCTCTTTCCCCTTTCCTCTAACCATGAGTGAACTAATGTTTTTCATTGCTGCACAGAGCTTTAAAAATGAACTTCTGTTCGTTTACTACTTACTCTAAGAGGCAGGGCAGAAGGAAGCTGCTTTTGTCATTTTGTGTCTGTCTCTGTTCGATGGGAGCACAGTTGTTAGGAGCACATCACAGGAAGGATCTAAGCTTGCTTTGTTTTCATTTTTAAATCTTTGGAGTTACTTAATAGAGCAATTGGTTAAAGCTGTCCTCTAACAACTTAATAAAAAGTGATTTTATTTCTGTTTTGAAAACAAAGTCATGCTATTTTTGAAAGTTCAGTTAATTAATTTTAAGTGAATAAAGTCATTTCAGATGAGGAACATAAATATATTTGCACCAGTAATTTGACTTCTCGTTATGATAGGTCCTTTAAGCATTTTACCAAACAGTGTTAATGGAGCCTTGTTTACTGAAGGATACTGTAGGCAAGATAAGGCAAGCAGAACCATTTAGTCTGTGGCTAGTATGTGCACTGAGCACCAGAGACTTCGAAACGGCATGGAAGAATGGACTAGGGAGAAGACTAAGCAGGTAAGAGCGTCTTCTATACAAGTGTGAGGGCGTAAGTTCAAATCCCAGGAACCTCTGTAAAAAGCCAGTGTAATTATGCGTGCACCTTTTACCACAGCATTGCCCTGCGGTAGCTGGAGGATCACTCGGGGCATGCTGGCTGCCAGTCAGGCTCCAGGTTCAGTGGAGATCTTGCCTCAGATGGGTATGGAAAGTGATAAATGTCCTTCTCTGGGTTCTGTGGAGATCTTAAGGTTTCTATTGCTGCAACGAAATTCAGCAACTTGTGGAAGATAAACAATATGGTTTATTTGGCTTCATACTTCCACAACATTGTCCTTCATAGAAGAAAGTCACAGATAGAAACTCAAACAGGGTATCAACCTAGAGGTAGGAGCTGAGGCAGAGGCCGTGGAGAAGTGTTGCTTATTGGCTCCCCGTGGTTTGTTCAGCCTGCTTTCTTACAAAACCCAGGATCACCATCCCAGGGATGTTCTACCTATAGGGCCCAGGACCACAGTGGGCAGGGCCTTCGTCCACCACTCACTAAGAAGAAGCCTCACAGGCTTGTCTACAACAGATCTTACGGTGGCATTTTCTTAATTGTCCCCCCGCCCGCTCAGAAGACTTGTGCCAAGTTAACATGAGACTCTCCAGCACAGTGTGTGTATGATGACACACAACACAAAACAAACACACAGGGCCAGGACAATGATCTGATGACGACACGTAATCAGCAGGCTATATCTAGAGAAAGCAGTGTGATTTTAGAGTGAGTTCTAGTCCCGACTGTATTTGCATTAATCAGAAACTTCTCAACAGCAAATGGTAACCCAAAGGAAGCAACAAGAAGCAGTATTTCACTTTAAAAGCATAAAGCCCAGTGGCAAACCAGCTTCTGGCCAGCAGCCTTGGTGGTAAAGCCAGCATCTGCCTTTCTCTCGTGTCATTGCATGGTTCTACTTTGCTCTTCCCGATTTCACTTTCAGTGTGAGGGTCAAGTGGCTGTTCAGCAACATGAGACTTTGATGGTGCGTTCTTGGTAACCAAGTAAGCAATCTCTCAGCAGGTCCAGCAAGTTTCCGTTTTTGTTTTTGTTTTTGTTTTGTTTTGTTTTGTTTTGTTTTGTTTTTTTGTGGAATGGAGCAAAAAACTGTCCAAAAAGCTGCTGTGCTCATGGTTGGGTCTGAGTCATGGGCCCATGTTTAAAGAACACTGGAGAAATGGCACATAAAAGGACATTAAAATATTTAACAATGGTTCTAATGCTTGTTTAAGAAAAAACCAATCCAAAACCAACAGCAACAAAACGTACTACCACCGTGTGTGTGAGTGCTTACAGGTAGGTTCAAAGGGAAATGCTGATGATTTGGACTAGGGTGCTCACCAGCAGAAAAAGATACCTTTTTTTTTTTTTTTCTGATCAGGATTTTATTTGTTAAACTTCAAAAAGCAGAATTCAGAAATGGCCACCCACTAATAGGACATTGAAAAGAACGATACTTAGCAAATAGTTTCATTATTTAAATTTCAGCATACAGACGTGAAAGTGTAAAAATCACATGTAATTAGCCTCAAGTATCTCACTTGGACAATTTGAAAGGTAGTGACATATTTTGTTTAGACATGAACATCAGAGAGGAAAAGATGAGAAAGTCCCCAAGTTTGGTACAGGATATGGTAAATTAGAGGTTTATTTAATATATTCACTGAAATGCATAGTAAAAAGTACAGGATGTGAGTCTAAAACTCAGATATAATGTAAAAGTTATTTGCATGGAGATGGTTATTGAAGGCATGATATAATGAGATCACCTGATTAAGAAGAAAAAGCAAGCAAGGTTAGGGTCTCCTATAAAACATAGCCCAGTAAATAATGTAACATTGAACACTTTAAGCATTCTTAGTCTTCAGGTGATATTTTGGACAGGACTCAGGTGGCTTGCAAATGTATCTCTTGTCATGTTTAGACAAGACATTTGGAATTGGAAAATGTTTGTTAGGTTTTGAGAGGGAGTAACTGGAGAACAGTGTAGTTTGGGGAAGAGTATGATAAGCTGCGGGCTTGTTCGTGTTTAACCTTCCAGTCAGCCTCCAGGACCCAGTGTTTGCTTTATGTTGTTTTGGCTTGAGTTTGTTAATTTATACTTTGAGTTTTGGTTATGGTGTGTCAGTAGTTTGTCAAAAACACTAACCTTTTTTGTAATAACTTATTTTACTTAGTAACACATTACTTTGAAACATATCATTGAATTCTTTAGTATTTTGCTAGAAATTTTGTACCTCAGTGATGAAACTGTAGTGCCTCTATACCAGGGACATGGCACATTTCCTAGCCTGCTCTCATTAGATGTGAAAAAAACTCATGGGTTAAACATGGAGAGGAAAGATACTGTAGCCATTAGGAAAGTTAGTAACTAGCAAGTGGTGAAATACAGATGTCCACCTGCAACCTGAGAAAAAAATACAACATAAAAGCACAAACAGTTTTTCAACAGCATTATTTTCAGAATTTTACATATGCAACTTCATCTGTTGCTAACATAGTGCATGATTGTATTTGAAAAAATGTTTGCTTTCAGGTAAAAAGGAAGTCTTCAGTACCTTATCTAGTGCGCTCTTGTTCCACCTTTCAGGACTTTGGCAATGAGTTAGAGGAGTTAAAAGCTGATTTTCCTAAGTACAAGTGAGAGTGATTATAGAGTTCCGTTAGTGTTGAAAATAGATACCAGTTTGTCTCTGCCTAGCTTTTTATCAGATCCACAAGTTAATAAATTATCTTCTTTATAAGAATATATAGATCATAACCAAAGAAAAGGACCTAAAATACCATTAGGATGTGAAAACATTTTTTTTCCTTTTTGTTTTGAGCCATGTTCTCAGGGTATGGCCTAAGCTGGCCTTGAACTCACGATCTCCCCTCTGCCCCCTGAGTACTGGAATTGTAGGACTATGTGATCATGTCAGGCATGAAATACTTTTGTTAGAACAATGGCTGAGAGGGTAGTTGTTAGGCTGGAGTTTTTCTTAATTGGAAATTATTCGATCTTTTTCTGGACTAGGGATTGGCAAACTTTTGGGTGGAAGATAAAGTTAAGGCTTCGTGTGCTGAGAGCGAGATTTGTGGCTTTTATATACTTGTGCAATTGTTAAAGACACATATTTTGTTGATGACATGTAAACTATATTAATACTTAGGTACAGTTTTGTGTGTAATGCAGGTCTGCAAATGTCTAGAATTTGGTTATTTTTGATAACCGATTTCTATTGGTTGAGGAGATGCTACCTCCCTTAGTTGGAGTTTAAACTTGATCATAAATATTTACTATTCATTGATGGTCTAAAGGTGTCTTCACAAACACATGCTATCAAATACTCCCATCAGTCTTTGTGGCCATGGAAAGAGTTTGTAGAATTCTAGCAGATTTTCTCTTGCTATTTGCTTTTAAATACTCACTATCTGTAGATGGACCACTTCCTAACATAACCCGTTAGATGTGTCCCTCTTGATTGTACGGCCACGTTGGTTTGGATTTATGGAGTGTGCCTCTCTGTACTTACATTGAAATTCGGACAGCTGCTTCTGGTTGAGTTTGGGAACTGCAAATACGGCCATCAAATGGCGGGGTAGGTGGGAAAGTCACCGTACTCAGTTTTACTTCTTGGCAGAACGTACAGAGCTAGTAATAATTAAGTCTTTACTAGTTAAAAACAAGTGCTTCCATGCTATACCTGCTGAGTATAAAGTCATTGTAGACTAAACAGCCAACATTCTTGAGCTTTGCCAAGCTGTCCAGTAGTTTTTCTACCCCTCCCATATTTCTGCATTGTCCACTGGAACACCTCAGTGTACACTTCACGTTGTACTGACTGGAACACCTCAGTGTACACTTCACGTTGTACTGATTGGAACACCTCAGTGTACACTTCACGTTGTACTGACTGGAACACCTCAGTGTACACTTCACGTTGTACTGATTGGAACACCTCAGTGTACACTTCACGTTGTACTGATTGGAACACCTCAGTGTACACTTCACGTTGTACTGACTGGAACACCTCAGTGTACACTTCACGTTGTACTGACTGGAACACCTCAGTGTACACTTCACGTTGTACTGACTGGAACACCTCAGTGTACACGTTGTACTGATTGGAACACCTCAGTGTACACTTCACGTTGTACTGATTGGAACACCTCAGTGTACACTTCACGTTGTACTGACTGGAACACCTCAGTGTACACTTCACGTTGTACTGACTGGAACACCTCAGTGTACACTTCACGTTGTACTGATTGGAACACCTCAGTGTACACTTCACGTTGTACTGACTGGAACACCTCAGTGTACACTTCACGTTGTACTGATTGGAACACCTCAGTGTACACTTCACGTTGTACTGATTGGAACACCTCAGTGTACACTTCACGTTGTACTGACTGGAACACCTCAGTGTACACTTCACGTTGTACTGACTGGAACACCTCAGTGTACACTTCACGTTGTACTGACTGGAACACCTCAGTGTACACGTTGTACTGATTGGAACACCTCAGTGTACACTTCACGTTGTACTGATTGGAACACCTCAGTGTACACTTCACGTTGTACTGACTGGAACACCTCAGTGTACACTTCACGTTGTACTGACTGGAACACCTCAGTGTACACGATGTACTGATTGGAACACCTCAGTGTACACTTCACGTTGTACTGATTGGAACACCTCAGTGTACACTTCACGTTGTACTGACTGGAACACCTCAGTGTACACGTTGTACTGATTGGTGTTTTCTCAACTTGAGTGAAAACACTCTGTCCTGGTTCATCGCACTCACAAAAGCAGAACGTTGAGACGCTTCTATCTCAGAGTCAGCTTCTTAGGTTTAAAAAACTGGGCAATATTGGTAACACCTCTTGTCTTACAGGACGCCGAGGAAAACTACTCACTATCAGTTTACCTTGTTTTTAAATCAATTATTGGTGGCCATAGTTGTCTTCACAATTTACTCTTGCAAAGCGAAGTGGGTCCACACAGGTCCCTTCCCTTTGCCTGTTGCAGTCAAATGCAGCGAACTCTATCCCATAGCTAGTGAGTGGTAGCTTTAATGTGTGTGTGTGTGTGTGTGTGTCTGTCTGTCTGTCTGTCTGTCTTTCGCACACAGACGTGCTTGGTGCCAACTTGCATGGGTGAATCAGTTCTGCTGTAATGAAATACTCTGCTCTAGTTTTCTAATTGTCCTGATCATTTCTTTCCCTGAAAATATTGTAATGAGAAGTTACTCTGGTAATATGGAAATACATTCTTTTAGTATAGCTAAAGGGTCATTTCATAATGAACACAATGCTTTGCCATGTAACTGTAGGACAATGCTACATTCCACTGTGCCTTAAATGTACAATACTTAGAGATTACCTTTTTTTTAAATCATATGATGAATATGCACTGGTAATAAAAACTGTCTGCCTGACAATATGTGTGTGACACTTGAAGTGCTTTGAATTATAGTCATTACTGAGATTTATGATGTTTTGCACAGCAGTGAGAAGCAATGAGAGTGCTACATATGGTCCCTGTCACAACTCTTCAGTTCTGCTTTTGTGGCAGGAAAGCAGCCATATACGATATGTAAATGAATGGGCATGGCTGTGTTCCAATAAAATTTTATTTATGGACACTGCAATTTGAATTTCATATGATTTTTATGTGTTGTGAGACATTTGTGTGATGTTTTCAGCCATTTAAAAATGTAAATACCATTCTTAGCTCATGAGCTAGCCGAACACAGGAAGTGGGCTAACTGGCCTGGCAGACCACTTTGAAAGGATTTGGATGTTTGAGGAAAATTGTGTTTTATCTAATTGAAAGACATTACTTACCCAAAAGTAAAGGACATTTTGATGTGGTACCAAGAATTACAATATAAAGAACAGCTCATGGAGGAGCTAGGAACAAAGTAGACAAGACAAGCCAGACTCCAGAATCAATATAGATGAAGAGGCATATGTGATTTTTAAAAAAAGTGAATTCATTTAGACACACACACGAGAGAGAGGGAGGGAGAGAGAGAGAGAGAGAGAGAGAGAGAGAGAGAGAGAGAGAGAGAGATTGAGATTAAAGCTACCACTCACTGTGGGATGGAGTTCATTGCACTTGAGGGCAACAGCCAAAGAAAAGGAACCTGTTTGTGTCCACTAAGCTTTGCAAGAGTAAATTGTGACTTGCATTAGACAACTGCAATTCATGACATTAGAAATGAAGCAGATGGCCTCTCCTTTGTTAGGTGAATGCCTCTAAGCCTCATTCCCAGCCGCAGATAAATGATAACTGTAATTTGGATTCAAATTCCTTTTTTCAGTTTTTGAAAACTTGACAGTTAATTTTTTTTCCCCCTTGGCGCTGGTTTTCTCAGCTTAGGCTGGAGATGACAGCTTTCTAGCTCAGTTCTGAGGCTCGTCCACGCTTACTGTTATGTTCTTACTGTTGAGCACGCAGCGCTGTTGGCTCTTTGGGAGCAAGAATAAGGTTTGGTACTTGTTCAGTGTTATCTTGGATTAAAGTTATCGTGCCTATCTGCTTATTCTATTGCTCATTGGCATATCACACTTCTCATTTAGTGACCCTTAAAATTATTAATTTTCTGTCTTGTTTAAATGGCAAACAGAAAGGCTCAGGGCACAGCCCTTGTCAGGTAACAGCAATCTTACGGTAAAGACACTATTTATCCACTAAACCACTAACACCATGTGTTCATTTGAAATGGTGGTGACCCTTCACACCTTGATCACCAGTATGTGCTGCAATCCCGGCTATCGAGTGGTTTCTTTGTCTTACTGTTCTCTTTATCCCATCAGGTAAAAAAATAGGACAATTCCTGTGCCACCTTTATTCCTAAAGATTACCGTGTCTATTTCTGACTGATCCCCCACAGACTGATTTGTCAGCCTGGCTCTACAAGTTTGTTTCCGTTCTAAAGAGAGAGTTATATTTCCTGTCTCTCAGCTTTTTCTTGTGTTCCGGTTGCCATCTGAAGGTCTCTCGCTGTCGCTTCCTATTCTGACCAGCAGAAAAGAGGGACAACACTACGTTCTTCTCAAAACAGCTTATTCAGGAACCTTTCAACATCACGCATCAATCTCTCTCCAGAAATCAATCTCTCCAGGAAAAAACAACAACCAACCCGCCCCCAATCGCAATCCTTTATATATCCTCTCAACCACGCCCCTTCAGCCCAGTCCATGTCACAGCAGTCCATTGGCCAGAATCATCACTCGTCATATGGTCCGATCTTGCATCATGGTGCACCTGCACAGCTCTCACGATGGATGCGGCTTATTTTCAGGTGTATGAGGAAGTCAGGTGCAAGTCATAAGACTTGGCTGCAGTCCCGGGCGCCATCTTGGGACTGCTGCCACACCCGCTCCTCACATCTGGTGAATTTGTTGAGGTGGGCCTGGAGAATTCATTGTCTTCTGAAGTTTGACTCCTATGAAAAGTCTTTTCTTCTTATCCCATGCCCCCTCTCCCCCTCACCCCTTTGGTGGAATATTGTTCATGATTTAAATAAAAGTCATCAGGAGAAAACAAAAAGCAAGTGTTAACCTCAGCCTTTTCTTTACATCTGGTTCTATGCAGTTTATAAAATCCTTGTAGTAAATCCCCAGCTAACTGAGAAACTGAAAAAATCATATCACCTTCTCATTAATTTGCCATATAGACCTATTTTTCATTTTTTTTGTTTATATCTTAGCATCTGAACTTGGAGGGAAGGAGCATGTCTCTTTTTGCATACTTACTCTTCGTTTCCCTCGTAGGATCATCCTCTAATGGTAAGATTGGCCTCACTTGAGCTTTTCACTTAGAATCACAGATGTTAAGATGAGGGGCTTACACTGTCCCAGACTAACACTCCTATTAGGCAGTTCTTCTTACTGTGGACATGGAGACAGAGACAGAGACAGAAAGATTCTGGGAAATTAAAGGTCGGAGATGTCTGGGTCATTATGGTTTTCTTTCACTAACACATTTGGTAATTTCTGGGACTTTTTTTGGTGTTTTTTTTTGTTTTGTTTTGTTTTGTTTTGTTTTTTGCTTTGCCTGAGACAATGGCTTGTACATTTTTGATTTGCTGGGCTGGTTCTGGGATTTTGGGATTATATCTTCATAATCCCGACCCAGTTTGCAGTCCTTTCCTGAGATGCGGAGTGTGTCCTGCCTTGAATGTCCTGCACACCTTTTGGGGAATCTATGCTCCTTGCTGGCGCTTCCTCCTCCGTGTGCCTTTCAATCAAAAGCTTCAGTCTGCCCGGTGTCACCAACTCTGACCCCATGTGTCCTGAGCCACCTCATCTCTGTGTTCACAATGGTTTTGCACTACTGTGAGGACTTGTCTGTCACACTTTCTTGCTTAGTTTACTTGGCTGAAACCCTTGGTCCTCACAAGCACAGCAGTGTCATAGCACCTCTTGTGGTACTGTTAACTAATGTTCTTACTTCCATTCGCATTTGCTGTAGATCACTTTAAATGTCCAGCACACTCTTGCCGAGACATCATGAGACTCCATGCATTTTAGCTATCTGACCTTAGAGCTATATGCTGGCCTGTCTAGGCTCTGCTTTTTGTGGAGACACTTTCATATTAATACATAATATTTCCTCCCCCTCCCCCTGCCACTAGTGTTCACACCTATATTTCAAGTTTGGAAATACGCACTTCCAAGCAGCCATACAAAAGGATTCATGAATGCATAATTTCTGAAAATTATGAAAACATTCCTATTCCTAACATATTTGTTATTTCTGTGTAGCTAGAGAAGTTAAGTTTTTTTTTTTTTTCAAAACAGATAGAATCAAGTCTTTAGGTGTGAATGTTTTGGGACCCTTAGGCATGCAAATGCTTTAAAAAGGAGGGGCCCAACAAAACCAGTGTTGTATCATGGCCATCCATCCAGTTCGGCCAGAGCTAGGAATGCCTCTGGGTCAAGAGCAGAAGCCCTTGACTTATCAGTCCTGCTGCCATGGTTTGGACATCTAGTAAGTCCTCCATGTGTCATGTTTTTTAAAGGAAATGTGATATGCTGGAATTTGTTCTCATGTTTTTCAGCATCTTTTATATTAAACAAACAAACAAACAAACAAACAAACCCTAAGTGAATGAAAAGGGAGCCTAGCAGCCTGAGCTCTTATTCCTTTGTAAAACCTTGGCACAGAGAAGACCCATGGGCCAAGGGTCAAGGTAGATTCTTTGTTTTTAAGATCAGTGGAGCCAGCTGTGTGTGAGCTGTGTGTTATTGATGGGAGGATCTGTGAGCATAAGCAAGCGATGTGGAAAAAAGGAGGCCAGGGGTCAGGGTAGGCGGCAGGGGAAAGCACAGAGGAGAAAAGTTGCTTGGCTCTTGTGTGTGAAGGGGGAGGGGAGTGGGGGTGGCATGTGGTGTGTGTGTGTGTATCCTGTTTTAGTGTCTGCCTATTGTGCCTGAGGATTGAAATATAAGCAAACCCTAGGGAAGGCTGCCACAATGTTACCTGGGATGGGGAACCATCAGGAACATGGGGTTTGGGCTTTAAAATATCAAGGCACACATAAAATTACTTCAGATGGTTTTGTTTTAATATTTGCCATTTTAGCCTTTATTTCCCCCTTAGGCAGTATGTAAAGTTACCAACAAAAAGATGATTGGATTGTAAACTTGTGTGTACAGGAAAGAAATCTTTCTCCTTCTGTTCTGAGAATCTACTTATAAAATATCTTTTTATATGAGAAATGTTTCATAAGCCAATTATCTTTTGGAGGGCCCTCAGCATTACAAGATGCATTATGCATCTAGCTGGTAGTCCGTGATGTTCCATATTAATCATCCTGTGTTTTTCCAGAACCAGTGTGGCGATGTGATCGCCCAAGTTCAGTGCTAATGCAACTGTATGCCACTTCCAACAAGCAGCCTGCAGATCTACCTCCCTCTCTCCCTCTTCCCCTACCCCTGTGCGTGTGCGCGTGCGCGCGTGTGTGCTTGTGCTGCCGTACGCACGTGGAGGTCAGAGGACAAGTTGTGGGTTCTTTCTACCTATCATGTGGATTTAGGGACTGAAGTCAGATTTCAAGACATGATGTAAGTACCTTCATCCACCCTGCCGCCTCACTGGCCCAACTGTTGTAGGTTTTGTTTTATTTTTATGGAAAAATTAATAACAAACAAACAGAATAAGAAAATGATTCAAATTCTTGTGGATCTGTCATGGCTTAAATATATGAATTTAAAATTCGATGTCGTAGTAAATTAAAAGTTAAGTCTAGCCCGCTAATGGCCGATCATATTTGCTTGTTTAGACACAGATGAAAAGTTAATGTGTGTGTGTTTCTCTGTGGTAATACCCACAGGGAAACTTCTCTCAGAGGGAGTTCAGTTTTATGTATTGTTTTCTTTCTGTTACCAGAGTATGTTTCTAGTGAATTAAATACTTGATATTAAATAGAAATTATAGTTTAAGGCCAAAAAGAAAGTGAGGGCAGATCAGTAACATCTATTGCTGATCTCTGTCTGAAGACAGACTGTCTCCCTTCAGACATTAAGGACAATGAGAATAAGAACATACAGGTTTCCTTACCTTTGAACAAATTACATTGCTGAGTGCCTTGTTATTTAGAGCTCTTTGTGACAGTTAAAGTTAGTAGTGATTACCAACTCAAAGTGATCTATAATCTCCCAGAAGACAGGTATCTGGGCACACCTCAGGGCATACCTTTGAGGGATTACCTTGATTGTGTTAACTGAGGTTGAATACTTAACTGTGGGTAGTGCTATATCCTTGGTGAGGATCCTGGCCTGAATAAAAATGTGGGGATGACTAAGCACTGCCATTCACTGCCCTTCGCTTCCTGGTTGTGAAGCAACATGGCCAGCTGCTTTGGTCTTGATTTCCTTGCTACGATGGACTACAGCTTCAAAATGTGAATCAAATAAGCCTTCTATCTTTAAGCTGTTTTGGTCAGGGATTTGGTCAGGTGTATGTTTGTTTGTTTTGTTTTTATCACAACAATGAGAAAAGTCACTAAGGCTCTTGAGATCACAATCATCTAACAGATACCTATTTATTTATTTTATTTTTGATTTTTCCAGATGGGATTTTTCTGTGTAGCCCTGGCTGTCTTAGAACTTGCTATATAGACTAAGCTGGCCTTGAACTCAGAGATCTGCCTGCCTCTGCCTCCTGAGTGCTGGAATTAAAGGCACGCGCCACCACTGCCTGGCTCAGGTATTTGTCTTTTAAACTATTTTAAATTGTCCATCTCAATGGCACTAAATGCATTTAAGGTGTTGTACTATTAACACTACTGTTTAATTCTAGAACATTTTAATCAACCCACACCCCCAAATAAACTATGCAAACAGTGCTTCCCATATTTAACCCCTTGATCCCCACTCCTGGCAGCCATATTTCAGTCTCAATTATTTGCTTCTTCTGGACATTTCTTATATACATGCCCATATAACATATGACTGATAGGCCTCCCCTGTTACAATTAGAATGTATTCAAGGTTCATTCATGGGAAATGTGATTCCCTTTTATGCCCCCAAAACCATTCTGATTTATAAATATACCACAGTTTGCTTATCCGATATATCGATTGGAATGGACATGCTTTGGTTCCTTCTCTTGGCTTTTCTCCATGGTAATGCTGCTAATATATGTGAGCCATTTTTACTCAGCATATATTTTTAATTCTCAGAAAGGTGACTTACTGAGATATTTGATCCTTATTTTTGACAGTTATTGGAACTTTCAACATTTTACATAGCAGTAACAACTATTTTATTCCCAAGAACAAAGTTCCAATTAGCCTGTGTTTTTCTTTAATTTAATTTACATATCAATTTAAAAGTGTTTTCAGACATGGTTACAACCTATAGCACAGGCTGGCCTGATACTTATTTAATAACTCAGGCTAGCCTTGAACTAATGGAAGCCTTTCTGTCTTAGCCTTCTAAGTGCTGGAATTATGAGCTACCTGCTTGGTTTAAAGACTGTACTATTATTATTTTATTAATATTATTGATACCTTTATGTATATGAAGTGCCATCTCACTTTAGCCTTAGTTTGTATTTGTATAATGACTGGTGAGGTTAAATATCTTTTCATCTGTTCATTGGTGATTTGTCTATATTTTTATAGAAATATCTATTTGAGTTCTTGAATGCTTTGAAACTGAGTTGTTGGTCTCTGTTATTAAATTGTATTGAGTTTTTAATTGGTGATTTTAGACCCTTCTGCATCATATGATTTGTCAGTCTTTTTCTCATAGGGGGTTTTCTTTTCTTGTTTATAGTTTTATTTTATTTTAAATTATTTTAAATTATTTATATGTATATGTGCACCAGGGTGCAGGCACCCACAGAGGCCAGAAGAGGGCGTTGAATCTCCTGGTGCTGGAGTTACCAGGTAGCTCTGAGCTACCTAAGATAGGTGCTGGGAACTGAGTATTCTGAAACTTTGCTGAGCATTTCAATTGCTCTAGTAGTGTGTGCATTCTTTAGGATTATTCTCTCTATATATTATTAGGGTGAAGAAGGAATAGTTTTGCTTCTTTACAATTGAATTTAATTTCTCTTTAATTTTTTGCTGCTGTTGTTTGTTTTTGCCAATCTGTCTTCATGAGAATGCCCAGGATAATGCTGAATAATACTGAGAGCCTACAACTTAGTCTTGTTTTATATCTCAGTGGGAAGAACTCAGCTCAGTTTCTCTGCAAAAAGTATGTCAGTTGTGAAAGTGTCCTTGTGTTTGTAGTTGGTTATGTGTGTGTTTTATTTTAATTATGAGTGCTAGTTTTGTTAAATGCCTTATTTTAAGATCATTACATAGTTTTTCTTTATCTGTTAAAATAGTCTATTCCATTGATTTCGTATTGTACCCATCTTGACGCAGAATCTTTTAAATCTGTTGTTGGGAGTTAGATTGAAAGTGTTTTGTTGATGTACTTGTATTCATAAAAGATATTAATTTCTGTTTTACTTGTGGCCTTTTCATCTGGCTTTGTTATCAGAATAACACTGACCTCAAAATGAGTTAGTAAGCATGATTTGTTTTTAAATAATTTGAGGAAGTTGGTATTAAACCTTTTTGAGACACTTGTAGAATCTGGCCATGAAACTGTGTGGTCCAGGGTTTTTTGGTTTGGGCAGGGGGGAGGGGGTTGTTTTGTTTTGCTGGGGTCTGTGTAAGATATGTGTTTTCTGTTTGCTAATGATGTCCCCCGTTTTACTTATAGGTTTGTCACTCCATTGAAGAAAGATAATTTTGTTTCCCCATTTCAGAAGCTATCAATTAAAAATAGATTGTTGCCTAGGGCGGGAATTTCCACCCACTTCTCTGTGGTTCGACCTTGTGAAGGTCTTGTGCATGCTGTCACAATCGCTGTAGTTCTTATGTACTTAGCCATGTGTCTTGAGAACACTATTCCCTTGAAGCCGTCCATCACTTCTGGCTCTTACAATGTTTCTACTGCCTCTTTTGCATGAGCCCTGAGGGGGGGGAGTGTAATAGACATCCCATTTAGGAATGCGAGCTCCAAAGTCTCGTGCTTGGCACACTGTTCTGTTCATAATTTCATTTTTTCCTAACAGCTGAATAATAACCCCATCATAGAAATGTACCACATTTTCGTTATCCATTCAACAGTTGATGGACGCCTGGACTATTGATAATTTTTGGCTAAGATGAGTCTTGTAATAGGTCTACTTTCACCATTTTGAGGAATCTTCACTCTGATTTCTTTTTTTTTTTTTTAGATTTATTTATTTATTTAATGTATGTGAGTACACTGTAACTGTACAGATGGTTGTGAGCCTTCATGTGTGCCGCGGACCGACCTCAGTCGGGCCCCCCTCAATCCGATGGAGAACTCAGGGTCCCTGACAGGTGGGCAAAGAGTTGGCGAGAAAGGGGTGACAGACAGACGCAGACACAAGGGAGTGTGCTGTATCTGAATGTAATTTGTCAAATTGAGCATCAAACTTTTCATGCAGAAGAAAATAGGGAAGTTAGGTGACACATTGGCAAGGTACAATGAGGTTACCGGATGCTAATGACTCTTACACAGAACAGAGGAATGCAAACATAAAGACTGGCAGGAACTGGGCAATAAAACAACTGAGACAAAGTCAGCTCTATCTAAGGTCAGCTATAGTCTTAGAAGCCAGGTGTGAGGTCTTTACACTCCTGAGGCAAGGGCTTTCACGCCCAAGTCCTGGTTCTAATTAGGTAGTTCCACTCTAGCTAACCGTCTCATGAATAATGCAATACTCTTAAAACCACAGCCTGATCTACTTCCTAAACCATTGCAAATTCCTGTATATGGGAGCGACTTGGTTTTAATTCTAAGTGATTGTGTGTGGGGACTTTCTACTAATAAGTAATATAGTCTGCCATACATAACTGTAATAAGAATTCTAAACTTACTTTGCTAAGCTTGCCCTGAGATTTCTAACTCTATGTAGTAGACAGTAATGCCTGATTTCTTTCACTATCTCTCTTACAGTACTAGAGGCAATTCTGAATGTCACTGAATAGGCAATATTCTTACTGAATTCCAAGTCCAGGGTCGGCTCAAGGACTACCTAGGGCATTGGTGAAGGCCAGGAAACAAAGTTCAATTTTGCTTAGGTATTTGGCAGGTCATTGCTTGGAGGCACCTATAACAAAACAATACTGAAAGGAAGCACACAGATCCATTCACAAGGACAAGATTGAAGCAGGATGCTACCGTTCCAGGAGACTAAGTTTCCGTGAACTTTTCGCTTCAAGACTGCGTCCAGTTTTCTAGTCCTGCCACACGTGTCACTACTGGAGTGGATGTAGCACATGTGGTTGTTGGGAATTGAATTTTAGCACCTGCTTGCTCTGGTCGGCCCTGCTTCCTCCAGCCCAAAGATTTATTTATCATTACATAAGTACACTGTAGCTGTCTTCAGACACCAGAAGAGGGCATCGGATCCCATTACAGATGGTTGTGAGCCACCATGTGGTTTCTGGGATTTGAACTCAGGACCTTCTGAAGAGCAGTCAGTGCTCTTACCTGCCGAGCCATCTCGCCAGCCCCATCACACTGATTTCTATAGTGAGTACACCATGCACCAGGTTGCACTCCTACTAGCAGTGAATGAGTACCTCCCTACTCCTGCATCTTTGCCAGGATGTACTTCTATTTGTTTTATTGATCTTAGCCATCCCAACTAGTGTAAGATGAATCTTGGAATTATTCTAATCTACATCTCCTTGATAGCTAAGGACGTTGAACATTTTAAAAGTGTTTCTCAGCCATTTGTGTTTCATAT
This sequence comes from Mus musculus, assembly GCF_000001635.26. Taxonomy (NCBI): domain Eukaryota; kingdom Metazoa; phylum Chordata; class Mammalia; order Rodentia; family Muridae; genus Mus; species Mus musculus. Next base: position 53,971,476 of record NC_000084.6, read on the forward strand.
TTTGAGAACTTATATACCCCACTTTTAAACAGGGTTATTTATTTTCCTGATGTCCAGGCTTTTTTGTTCATTGTTTAGTTCTTTGTATATTCTAGATACTCTCTGTCAAATATGTAATTTGGAACACCCCCCCCCATTTTATAGGCAGCATTTTTATCTGAATGATTGTCTTTTGTCATATAGAAGCATTCCAGTTTCATGTGGTCCCACTTATTAATTGCTGATCTTAGTGTACTAAGAACTATTGGTGTTCTGTTCAGAAAGTCTTCCGTGCCAATGAGTTCAAGATGACTTCCAACTCTCTCTTCTATCATATTTAGGCATCTTCCTTATGTTGAGATCCTTGATCCATTTGAAGTTTAGTTTTGTGCAGGGATTTATGAATGTATTTATATTCTTCCACACACAGCCACCCAATTTGACCAGCACCAGTTTGATCTTCAACAGACTTTTCTCCAGTGTGTATTTTGGCTTCTTTGTCAAAAATAATGAGTTCATAGGTATTTGGAATTATGTTTGGGTCTTCAGTTGTATTTCATTGACAGGCATGCCTGCTTTTATGCCAATAATGTGTGAGGTTTATTACTATAGCTCTGTGGTATAATCTGAAATCTGGGATGATGATATCTCCATCAGTTCTTCTATTATTCAAGATTGATCTAACTCTCCTGGGATTTTTTTTGTGTTTCCATATGAAGGTTAAGATTACTTGTTCAATTTCTTTTTTTTAAAGATTTATTTATATATTTTATATATGTTAGTACACTGTAGCTGTAAAGATGGTTGTGGGCCCTCATGTGGTTACTGAGAATTGAATTTTTAGGACCTCTGCTTGCTCCGGTCAACCCTGTTGGCTCCCGTAGACCCTGCTCACTCTGGTCAACTTCGCTTACTCAGTCCCTGCTTGCTCCAGCCCAAAGATCTACTTATTATTATACAGAAGTACACTGTAGCTGACTTCAGACACACCAGAAGAGGGCATCAGATCTCCTTACGGGTGGTTGTGAGCCACTATGTGGTTTCTGTGATTTGAACTCAGGACCTTTGGAAGAACAGTCAGTGCTCTTACCCACTGAGCCATCTCGCCAGACCACTTTTTCAATTTCTATGAGGAATTTTTGTTGCAATTTTGATAGAAGATAATAATCTATAGATTACTTTTGACAGGATGGCCATTTTTACAATATTAACCCTACTGATCTGTGAGCATGATTGATTCTTTCTATCTGCTGATGTCTTCTTCCATATCTTCAAACTCTTAACGCTTATATGGCTAGAGTTATCCCAAGATATTTTTGAATGATATTGTGAAAAGTGTTTTTTCCTGATTTCTTAGAGTATGTTTGTCATTTGTATATAAGAAAGCTAATGATTTTGTGTGTGTGTGTGTGTGTGTGTGTGTGTATTAATTTTATATCCTGCTACTTTACTGAAAGTATCAGTTGTACAAGTTGCCTGGTAGACCCTTTAAGGTCTCTGATATATAAAAATCATATCATCTGCAAGTGACGATACTTTGAATTTTTTGTTTTCTATTCTTATCTCTTGATCTCCTTCAGTTGTCTTATTGCTCTAGGTAAGACTTTAAACACTATATTGAACAGGGATAGAGAGAACAGACATCCTTGTCTTGTTTCTGATTTTAGTAGAAATGCCTTGGGTTTCTTTCCACTTAAAATAATATTGTCTGCAGGTCTGCTGCAGATAGCCTGTTTTTATCTTGAGATATGTTCCTTATATCTCTAGCCTTTCCAGGAAAGGCTTTATAATAAAGAAATGTTGTATTTTGTCAAAGGTTTTTTTATGCATCTAATGAGATGATCACGTGTGTGCTCTTTCATCTGTGTATGTAGTTGATTATGTTTATTGATTTATATATGTAGAACCATTTCTGCACCTCTGGAATCAGTATTGGTAAATGGTGGATGATCTTGATATGCTCTTGAATTTAGTTTACAAGTATTTTATTGAGAATTGTGAGTGTGTGTGTGTGTGTGTGTGTGTGTGTGTGAGTGAGTGTGTATTCATAAAGGATATTGATCTATGTGTTTATTTATTTGGTTAGCCTTTGTGTAGCTTTGGTATCAGAGTAATTGGGATTTTGTAAAAAGAATTTGAAATGTTCTTATACATTCATTTGCATAAATAGTGACTTTTAAAAGTCTTTATTGAGGGCTGGAAAGATATCTCAGTGGATAATGCGCTTGTTAAGGAAGTGTGAACACTTAAGTTCAGATCCCCAGCACCAAAGTAAATGCCAGGCCTGGCATCTGTCTATAATCCTGGTACACAGAAGGAGGAGACAGGGCATCTCTGAGGTGTGCTTGTTAGCTACGGCAGGTAAAATGGAAACTCTGGGTCCAATGGAGAGACCCTGACTCAAAATATAAGGTAGAGAGCCATTGAGGAAGACACCCAATGTCAGCCAACCCCTGGTCTCCCTATGTACACGTGAGCATGTAAACTCCCCTACACATGCAAACACTAATACACACACACACACACACACACACACAGAGAGAGAGAGAGAGAGACAGAGACAGAGACAGAGAGAGGCAGAGAGAGGCAGAAACAAACAGAGAGAGACTTTTAAAGTTTGATAGGCTCTTTGAAATGTAACAAAAATATAACATTCATTTTATTCTTAAAATGTATTTAAATAATGTTTCTAATAAAATTATATGGCAGCAAGATGTGACACTTTTTACTTTGGTTGTTAGGGGGTGGTCATAAGGCAAATGAGCTTTGTGAAGTTATGAAAGGAAATCATTGTAACTACCACTTAATTTAAGTTGTTCTATTTGAAAGTGGAATCCCTGAGTTCTGCTTTTGATATGGCCAAATAAACCCTAGCAGTGAAGTGTAGACAAACACCGAGACATTACAAGGTTGCCACATTTTGGATCAACGTTTACTGAAAAATTTTCAGTAAAATGTCAGTGCTTTTATTTTTTTTCTGATGGCTGTTGCAGCAAGAATCTTCCAGCAAGAGTCTGAAATGCTTAGAAAGACTCAATGAACAGGCAGAGAGGGAGTTTCTCTAGTGTTTTCCCATCATAGGCCTTTGAGAGATTCAGACTGTCTGGGGCCACAGCCTCATAAGCTGTAGGGCCAGCAACTGTCTCCCTGTGACCTGGTGAGGAAGCGTCAGAAGAAAAGTAAGAAAGCAATCATAGGAAGAACTTGAGAAATCCCAAAAGGGAGAGATAAGACAACTGATAAGTGCAGAGAAACAGAAAGACAAGCCACCAAACAAACAAACAAGCAAACAACCCAACAAGCAAGCAAGCAAGCAAGCAAGCAAGCAAGCAAGCAAGCAAGCAAGCAAGCAAGCAAGCAAACAGAACAAATATAGCTAAATAAGGACAGAAGCCTCAAACAAATGGAAAGACAGGTTGCCATGGTGACAAGAGATTGGAGCCCGACACACAGGACAAGACCACACCTCTCATAAGCTTCAGCAATTGTGCATATGCAAATAAATAAGTGCTTCAGGATGGGAGAGAACCCAAACAATCAGTAACTATTTTTTATTCTTTGAAACTTACACACACACACACACACACACACACACACACACTTCATATATAATATAGGTGGATCACATTTACTCTCTAATTATTTGTTTGACAAATAGGCTAATAAACTGAGTAGACAGTTCTCAGAGGAAAATCTTTAACCATCTGGAAAAAGTAGATCCAAAGTGCTTTGAGAGACTTGGGAGATGGCTCAGCCTTAAGAGAACTGGATGCTCTTCTTGACAGCCCAGGTTCCACTTCTGGCACCCACATATTGGCACACAACAGTTACTCTAGTCTAAAAGATCTGATGTGTACCAGGTGTGGTACACAAGCATACATTCAGGCAAAACAGCCATACATATAATATTTAAAATACCTTAGACCAATTAATTGATTTGAGAAATCATCTCATTCAGAACAGATGGCATCAAGAAAACCAATGACAAATCTGGAGAGACAGCTCAGTAGTTAAGAGTACCTGCTGTTCTTGCAAATGACCTGAGTTCACTTCCTAGCCCCCATATCCAAAGTCTCTCCAACTACCCATGACTCTAGTTTCAGGGAGACCTGATGCCTCTGGCCTCCACAGGCACCTGCCCTCACATGCAGATACCCACACGGATGCGCATAATTAAAAATAAGTCATAAAGATGAAAACATGCTGGCTAGGATATGCGGGAAGAGGAATCCATAGGCATTGCCATTGGAATGTAAACTCTTGCATCTCCTATGGAAGTCAGTGTAGAAGTTCATCAAAACACAAAAACAAAAAGACCACAGACACACCAGAAAATACAGCTACCACGTGCTATCAAGCCAATCCTGGATACACACCCAAGAAGCTCTAAGTCCTGATGGCATGGAGTCACTTGCACATCCATACTTACTGCTTCATTGTTCACTAAAGCTAAGGAAAAGAACCAGCAGAGATATACATCAGCAGATGAATGGATAAAAAATATGAAATAAATGCAAAATGTATACACAATGGAGTTTTATTCCGTTGTAAAGAAAAATGAAATTACGTTTGTAGGAAAATGGATGAGACTTGAGTTAATTAAATAAAACAAGCCAGATTCATAAAGGCAAACGTAAACTGTTTTTGTATATGTGAAGCGCTCTCTCCCCGCCCCCAGAGAGATACTAGGAAAGAGTTTTTAAGAGAGGATGGAATGATGAAAGGTATAAGGAAGAGAGAGAAAAGACAAATGTCATAATTAAAGGCATTTTTATGTGTGCTACCAAAATTTAACAGTAAAACAAGTCCCCAAAAATACACTTGTAACTCAGAGCTGAGTATAGGGCTGCTGAGCTCAATAAACTAGTATTTGTTGACTTGTTTTATTGTAGAAGGCTAAAGAAAATGAATGTTTTTAGTATATATTGGGATCAGATAGAATTTGACTTTGTGATGAAAAGGAAAAGATTGATTGCTAGGAGCCTGTTAAGCTGGAGACATGATTTTGCATCACTACTGAGGGAGAGAGCCCAGAAGGAAGTGGGTGTTGTTAGACTTGAATACATAGCAAATCTGGCACCACTTATTGAAACACGTGCAGATTTTCTATTGATTTCCCACCATCTATGACTGGAATCACGTCTGAAGCCTGCAGCTGCTGTTTTTGTTTTCAGAAGATCATAAGGAAGTAATAGGTTCTTAACCTTTGAGATTTTATATATATATATATCATATCTGAATTGCAAAGATATCCAGAACTTCTTTCTTTATATTTTGCTACATGCAACAAACCATCTTCATCTGCCCTAAAAATGTTCTGTTGTCTTTTGTTATAAAATGCCTCCAGACTCCATAATATCTGTCTCACCAACACATGACTGAATGACCATGTCATTCTCATGTGGACTATACTGTGACCTATACTGTTTTTTGGCTTAAATTAAACATATGAAATTATAACTTAGGGTTCATTTTTGTAATGCTGAAACTTAAAGGCTTAACAAGGTATATACAAAGAAAGTTTTTTTTTTTATAAGTTGGACACCCATTTCAATACAATATGAATACAGTGGATGGGAAATTTCTTTTATATTTAAAAATTTGACCACCAAAGAATTATCTTGATTATGAACTCCCATATTTAGGGTCTCAGGCAACACTATTTTCCATTGTTTTAATTGTGTTCTCAAGTAAAGGGGACCAAAATTGCTAATGTTCTATAGTTTTTCTGAGACATATCATCTATTTTTAAATGTAAGTAAGGAAGATAATGCTTCTATACTCACAACCCAATATGCACATTGTTAGGTCAGTAATTACAAGCGACCTATGAATAGATGCTATATGGCTGCAGTGACTAACACTGGGATCACGCACTTTCACGACTGAGGTTTGACTTAACCAAATAGTTTATGTGTTGTTTTCAGACAGAGTCTTAGTCATGTAGCTCTGATGGCCTGGAATTGATGGCATGGACCTGCTGGCTTCAGACGTCAGAGATCTGCCTGACTCTGCCTCCTGAGTGCTGAGATTAAAGGTGTGTGCCACCATTTCTGGACCAATCAAATATTTTATAACTTGCATCAAGATTGCTTGTAATAGCCAAGCAGTAGTGGCTCGTAGCTTTAACTCCAGCACTCGGGAGGCAAAGCTCTGTAAGTTTAAGACCAGCTTGGTTTACAGATCGAGTGGCAGGACAGCCAAATCTACACGGAGAAACCCTGTCTTGAACCCCCAACCCCACTAAAAAATAAAAAACCTACTGTAATCCCAGGGACCCAGAAAGTACAATTCAGTGCCTATTTCCTTCAGCCATTATGACTGGGTCTCCCAGGTGTCTTTGTATTAGTTAAAAGAGCAATAAATGCCAACAAAAGAAATCTAAGTAGTATACACAACTGTGCAATGAGATGGGTTTTGTTGGTTTTGTGATGTCGGATATGCAGTTATATAATAGTTCTTCCTCACTGGAGGTAACCTTTAATTGGCTTCTCCCTAGAAATGTACTATGGCGTGTAAAATGTATTGTTTTTTTTTTGAAAGGGTAGATTTTTATTTTGCAGAACCACATAGGTAACTAGAGAAGACAAAGTTTGAATCTGCCTAGCCTGTCATAAAACTTTAAAGTATTACCTGCTTTACTAGATAGTGGGGTGATATAAAATATGTGGGCAGGGCATTTGTTGCAATTTTTTTCTTCCACTATTTCTTCTTGACAGTGCTTCAGTTAGGTACAGTTTTTCTTTCTTTTTTTTTTCTTTCTTCAAACCATTTTTTTTATTTATTATTAGGTATTTTCCTTGTTTACATTTTCAATGCTATCCCAAAGGTCCCCCATACCCACCCCCCCAATCCCCTACCCACCCACTCCCCCTTTTTGGCCCTGGCGTTCCCCTGTACTGGGGCATATAAAGTTTGTGTGTCCAATGGGCCTCTCTTTGCAGTGATGGCCGACTAGGCCATCTTTTGATACATATGCAGCTAGAGTCAAGAGCTCCGGGGTACTGGTTAGTTCATAATGTTGTTCCACCTATAGGGTTGCAGATCCCTTTAGCTCCTTGAGTACTTTCTCTAGCTCCTCCATTGGGAGCCCTGTGATCCATCCAATAGCTGACTGTGAGCATCCACTTCTGTGTTTGCTAGGCCACGGCATAGTCTCACAAGAGAGAGCTATATCTTGGTCCTTTCAGCAAAATCTTGTTAGTGTATGCAATGGTGTCAGCATTTGGAAGCTGATTGTGGGATGGATCCCTGCATATGGCAATCACTAGATGGTCCATCCTTTCGTCACAGCTCCAAATTTGTCTCTGTAACTCCTTCCATGGGTGTTTTGTTCCCATTTCTAAGAAAGGGTAAAGTGTCCACACTTTGGTCTTCGTTCTTCTTGAATTTCATGCGTTTGGCAAGTTGTATCTTATATCTTGGGTATTAAAATGTATTGTTATACACGCATCTTATAGCCTTGTGTCCCCACACAAGTGCAAATATATTGGATATTCTGTTAGCTACTTTGCCTTCTAATTAAAACAGTCTGTATATTGTTCTGTACTAACATATATCACTAGCAAGCATATCAATTGAGAAAAGTTTTTAAAATTAGAACAGCTGGATTAAAGAAAATATGTATTTACAGCTTTCTAAAACTATCGCTCTGTTTAGGATTAATTTTGCTAAGCCTGAGGTCAGAATCCAAGCTGATCCCTTCCCATCCAGATGGCACCTCGTTTCCTCAGAAGTTCATCTTGAGTAAAGCAGCTCTGTGCACTGCTTCAAAACATGTTTTTATCACATCTCTCTCTCTCTCTCTCTCTCTCTCTCTCTCTCTCTCTCTCTCTCTCTCTCTTTCACACACACACACACACACACACACACACACACACACACACACACACACACACACATATATATGAGACTTACCACACAAATTATAACCAGTCTTGGTGCAAGTTATAAAATATTTGATTGGTCCAGGAATGTTAGCCTGACCATTCCAGGACTCAGGTGACATAATGAGGCAGATCTCTGAGTTTGAGGACAGCCTGATCTACATCATGAGTTCCAGGTGAACAGAGCTACATGGTTAAGACTCTGTCTCAATATATATATATCTGGGTCTATATGTGTGTGTGTGTGTTTAACTGAAACTTCATTGTTATTATATATATATATATATATATATATATATATATATATATACACATACATACTGGATTTCATTGTGTTTATAAAATTTACTTATTCAGCATATTTAATGAGCTTTAGAATATGTTTTGATATTCAGTTAGTCCACTCAGGTTTGTGAGGTTGTTTCCTTGGTTTCGCTTTTTGAGACAGGGTCTTGCTGTGTAACCCTGGCTGGCCTGGAATTTGAATATTCTTCAGTCGTTTGTTTGTTTTGCTTGTTTGTTTGTTTGTTGCCTCCTGAGTGCTGGGATTACAAGTATGAATCACATCTCTTTTTGACGCAATTCTTACAAGTCAATTTTGTTTTGAGTTTAGCCAACATGATTTTCCTGTGATCACGTTGGATGGAATGAGTTATGTGGAAATTAATATCATTATAATCATATAGTCTCATGTAATAATTTTAACTTACGTGCTTGTGTTATTGTGCTTTTACTGTTAAGGTTTGAGGTAGATACTGACAGCTCATGTTTTGGGGCCTTGGTTATGAGACTTGTGGGAAGCAAGAGTATATTGAGGGAACTGGACATAATGAATAGACCAATCCTTTAATTTTTTTAAAATAATGTGATGGCGTTGTCGGGAGGTGATGGGGGCTAGGAGGTAAGTGCTAGCTGGGGATCACTTGGGATGTGCCTGGAAAGTCTCTTTGCCCCAGGGCCTTTCTCTCTGTTTCCCAGCTGCCTTTGAGATGGGCAACTTTGCTGCAGCTTGCCCTGCTGCAGGGTTTTCCTCTCTGTAGACCCCAAGACAAGCTTCCAAATTCCCAGTGTTGATGTAAGTGGTGCTCTCAGGGCCCCACCTCTCAATGAGGACTCTTTGGCACTTGATAGCTGCTTGGGGAAAGAGAATTATTGTGATATTTTGTTTGTTTGTTTTGTTTCTATCAATGTTCTTAATAGTAAATCTAATGTGCTCCAGCCGCTGGCCCACACCTATACACAGAGGGGCAGTACTAACTGGACTTGGAATTCTCAAGAAAGCTCAATAGAAGTTCAATGAACAACCCTCATCTGATGTCTCAAAACAAGTTATCTCATAAGAGATTAATTTCCTGGTTAAAGAAGCATACATAACCTCTGTTGTTATTGTCGATGTTGTTGTTATTGTTGTTTGAAGACGGGTTGTGCATTTAGCCCTGGCTGTCCTGGAACTCATTCTGTAGACCAGGTTGGCCTCAAACTCACAGAGAATCACCTGCCTCTGCCTCTTGTGTGCTGGGATTTAAAGGCATGCACCACCACAGCCTGGCATAACCACTTTATGAATGTGACCTTCTTACTGGTTTTAGAAAGACTACTTTTGAGTTAAAATTTAAGTGGCTGTACATGTTACAAAATTCTGTAGGCTGTAGAACAGGGGAAATAATGCTACTTAGTTAAAAAGGCACGGGTGAGAGGGTAGGAAGGGCAAGCTGAAAACAGCAAAGTGACACTCGGAGGGAGGTGCCGACACCAGCAGCTGGGAGCACGTTTACATGACGTGGGTGGGCTCAAGATACACAACATCTCATTTCTCTGCATGAAACTGCTCTGACCTTCGCAGTTGTGACATACTAGAACATGTTATTGCCTGGCTAACACTACTGCATCTCTCTGACTAGCAGTTAACCCAGTACTCTGCATGCATAAATACAGTTAGAAATTGTTAGGGAAGATCCCCAGGAAGAGTTTATGTTAAGCAGTAACACCAAGGTAAGCGCTTAGGGTAAAATGGAATTCTTAAGGAAAAGGTTGACTTTCAGCTAGGCTATTAGGTTGAGAAACCAATTCTCGTTTCATCTCACTAGTTAGGGACGCACGGTAGCTGAGGTGGCGGGCTTTGGTTGAGTGCAACATGCAGCGTTATTTCATGCTTGATTCAGCAGAAATGTGGAGGACTTCTGTAGGACTGTGATAAATGGCTGAATTCCTCTTTCCTGAAGCTGAAATGAATGACTAAAACCATCACCAACAAGATAGGTTGTCAAAAAATATATATATACACACACACATATATATATAATGTATTTCTTAGCAATGGTATGTTTTTCCTTAAACTCCGAGGATATTATGAGATGCTTAGGTTAACTTAAAATAGAAAACAAACAAAAGCTTATTACTTTATAAATCCGTCACCAGATACTTCAAATTGATTTCACAGAAGGCATTTTTCTTGTTGCAGAACATGGAAGAAGCTTTTAGGAGGACCTACAGTTTCAGGAGGGAAACTTGCCCAACTCCAGGCCTGTGTATAATTTTGCAAAAGATTAGGAAACTATTACTTGTTCTTTAGGCTCATAAAAAGAGTTTGACTGGGTCATGTGTGTAAGTTCTTGGAACATGATATGTGCACCATGCTTTTACTGAGGTTATTCACAGCGTTTCTTTTTATTTGTTGTTTTGAAGGTCCAGAAATTTTGGGAATAAAAATTTCCCACTCATCAGGAAACTTACTGGGCTCCTCAGAGAGAGTCACTGACAATGGGGCTTTAGTCAGTGACAACCCTGACATAAGTCTGGAGTTGACTCTACTCCTGGGACACCTAGCCAGAGGAGTTAACAAGGCCATAAAATCCTCCATCTAAAGAATAGCCTTATATGGTCTGATAATCTCATCCTGTGGCTAACCTTCCTGTGACACAGGAGTGCAGCCCACTGACCACCTGGGCACCAGCTAATCAGAAATGACCCATGTAACATCCCCAGCACCCACCAATGAAGTTGTAGATTACCTAACCCTAGCTAAAATTTCCTAGTTCCCTATAAAAAAGGCCTGCATATCTTTGTCTGGGGTCGCCATGTCAATGAATGGTTGACCCTGGCATGTTGGTAATTTCCGCAGAACAAACGCACTTTGCCCTTTGCTTTGGGGTCTTCCTTCAGTAATTCTTGGACCCTAACAGTTTATCCTTTTTCTGGCCTAGAAGATTTAGATTCTGAAAATCTGAGAAGGAAGGTAAAGGTAAGCAAATGTTAGACAAGTTTAATTCTCTGGCTAGATGTAAAAACAAACCAAAGCCAACCAACCAACCAACCAACCAAACAACCAACCAAACAAACAAACAACCAACCAACCAACCAAAAAAGCCTAATGATATTAGCAAGCATTCTGGATAAGAAGAGATATGTTGTAGATTTTCAGTAATTGTTGCATGTTGCTGCTCTAACAGTTGTAAGACTTATAGCCAATGTCATGGATTTATTGTTCCTGATTACTATGGGTCAGAAGTCTGAAATGAGTTTCAAGTCTACAGTCCTTGAGGTTGGGGGCTGGTTTCTATTGTAGGAGGTTTGGGGGAGAATGTGTCCCTTCCTTTCTTCAGCATCTGGAAGACCGTGACTTTTTGGAGTGTGTCACTCCATTATGGCTAGCATGCCTCTGATCATGTTAGCCTTTCCTCCCTCTGAATTCTTAACTCGTCTTTTAAAAGGTACTTATGACCACAGGAGTCTTGGTTAATTTTTTTTTTTCCTGCCAGGATAAAACTCTATGGCCAGAAGCAACTAGAGGAGAAAAGTGCTTATTTCATTTTACAACTCTTAAATCTCACTCCATCACTGAGGGAAGTCAGGACAAGAACCTACAGCAGGAACCTAGAGGCAGGAAGTGAAGCTAAGGCCATGGTGCAATTGTTTATTTATTGGCTTGCATGAAGTTAACAAAAAAGAAAAACTAGCTAGCGCACTGGGTCCCACCTGGATAAAATCCCAATTAATTCTAGATCATGTTCTTTTAATTTAATCACACTTCTAAGGCCATATCGTCATATAAATGAAAATTGATAGCTTGCAGAGCTCACTATGTGTGACCCTGTTTGAACCATGATCCAGTTCAGTACCAGATATAAAGTCAGGAGGGCAGCGTTATTTGTGGTACTGCTATGTTTTGTCCTTGACTTCTAATTTCCCCTAACAAGTTTGTGCCATTGGACATAAATGAGGCTGCTGGATAAAAGAGAGAGAGAGATCTAATGGGAATGTCAAGCTGTTGGCACTTATGTGACTTTTTGGGGACATGAACAAATGCATCTCACTCCAGACGGGATACCATCAACAGACCAAAGTAATGGTTCCACAAAGGTGCAACTTGGCAGGCAATGAGTTGAGTGATCTTACAGTGTGTGTGAGGAGTTGTTTAAAGGAGCATTGCTAATTCAAAGGCAGCTGCTTCACTATAGAGCACAGGTGAAGGAGGCTGCATCCTTGGAGCTTCTTGCAGAACTGTAGGGAGCTTGGCTTGTCAGAGTCTCTTCTCCCCGCTCTTGCTACTGCCTATCCCCTTCTGCTTACACATCTTGTAAACTTCAGAAAGCTTCCACAGACTCCCTAAATTTCATTTACTCCCAGAGCCTTACATTCCCTTTGCTGTCTCATTGAGGACAATGATATGCAACAGAACTATATTGCTATTCCTCTTAGTAAGTCAAGAGAAAGTCTTAGTAGTTGGTTTTGAATGTAGAATTCTGTCATATTCTTGCATAGGATTTATTTATTAACTGCAATTAATGTCTCCCAGCTTCACTTAAATGTGCGCAGCAGGCCTGTTGTGGCAAAACCTGAGCAGAATAAGGACACACTAAAATCCTTGGGAAGATTTTTTTTTTTTAAGAATATTTTGGCTCTCTGCTCCTCCCTGTTCCAGAGACAGCCGCATCTTCTTGTGCAGGGCCAGTGCAGTGCAAGCCTTGTCCTGTAGATAAAATGGTGAAGGTCGGTGTGAACGGATTTGGCCGTATTGGGCGCCTGGTCACCAGGGCTGCCTTCTGCTCTCCACATGGCAAAGTGGAGGTTGTTGCCATCAACAACCCCTTCATTGACCTCAACTACACGGTCTACATGTTCCAGTCTGACTCCACCCACAGCAAATTCAACGGCACAGTCAAGGCCGAGAATGGGAAGCTTGTCATCAACGGGAAGCCCATCACCATCTTCCAGGAGCGAGACCCCACTAACATCAAATGGGGTGAGGCCGGTGCTGAGTATGTCGTGGAGTCTACTGGTGTCTTCACCACCATGGAGAAGGCCGGGGCCCACTTGAAGGGTGGAGCCAAAAGGGTCATAATCTCTGCCCCTTCTGCTGATGCCCCCATGTTTGTGATGGGTATGAACCACGAGAAATATGACAACTCACTCAAAATTGTCAGCAATGCATCCTGCACCACCAACTGCTTAGCCCCCCTGGCCAAGATCATCCATGACAACTTTGGCATTGTGGAAGGGCTCATGACCACCGTTCATGCCATCACTGCCACCCAGAAGACTGTGGATGGTCCCTCTGGAAAGCTGTGGCTTGCTGGCCGTGGGGCTGCCCAGAACATCATCCCTGCATCCACTGGTGCTGCCAAGGCTGTGGGCAAGGTCATCCCAGAGTTGAACGGGAAGCTCACTGGCATGGCCTTCCGTGTTCCTACCCCCAATGTGTCCGTTGTGGATCTGACATGCTGCCTGGAAAACCCTGCCAAGTATGATGACATCAAGAAGGTGGTGAAGCAGGCATCTGAGGGCCCACTGAAGGGCATCTTGGGCTACACTGAGGACCAGGTTGTCTCCTGCGACTTCAACAGCAACTCCCACTCTTCCACCTTCGATGCCGGGGCTGGCATTGCTCTCAATGGCAACTTTGTCAAGCTCATTTCCTGGTATGACAATGAATATGGCTACAGCAACAGGGTGGTGAACCTCATGGCCCACATGGCCTCCAAGGAGTAAGAAACCCTGGACCACCCACCCCAGCAAGGACACTGAGAGCAAGAGAGAGGCCCTTGGTTGCTGAGGAGTCCCTATCCCAACTCGACCCCCAACACTGAGCATCTCCCTCACAATTTCCATCCCAGACCCCCATAATAACAGGAGGGGCTTAGGGAGCCCTCCTTACTCTTTAATACCATCAATAAAGTTCGCTGCACCCCCCCAAAAAAAGAATATATATTTTTTTTATTCTCCAGAACCTCCATACACTTCTGCATTATGTATTGATCACATCCATCTACTGTCTCCCCACCAAGTGGTCCCCACCCAGTCTCCCTCCAAGCTTCATGTGTTTTTTTTTATTGTGCTTTATTTTTGTTATTAATAAAACCTTGGGTCAAGTTAATAAAACCCACATGCAAATGTTGCGTGTGTGTGTGCGTGTGTGTGATTCTCTGAGACATGAGCACCTATCAGTGGCCACATCCCTAGCTCTCTTTCCCTTAACATCTGTCCATCTCCAGTAGATTCTCCAATAGGTGTGAGGCCATGAGGGAGGAGAAAGCTCCTCCTTCGACTGTGTGGGAATTTTGAGTAGTTTGATCTTGTGCAGGTCTTGCACAGATAACCATAGCTACTTGTGAGTTGGTCTACGGTAACAATGAGCACAGGGCATTTGTGCTAAGGGGACATTTCAACAGAGTAGGATCATGAAGGAGAAGAAACAAATTAGAGATGAGAGTTAGGTGTCACATTGCTTTGTTTATAACAGTCAAATTAGTTCTGAGTCCATGTTCTTACATGTTAGCAAGATATCCAGTATCGGCCACGAATTGGAAGACCTTCTCAGGCTTGGCGTTAACAAATCCTTGGAAAATAAATCAAGCTAGAAACCTGGAAAGGGCTTTGATCTTTACTGAGCATGGTTGCCCGGACAAGGCTCAGTGTTCGAGCCCATGTGAACCATTTAAAAGTGGGCTTTCTTCGTATACTCTGTAGAACGAATACCTGCCTTATCTTACAGTATGTTTGAGACATGATTCGCAGCCCTGTCAATGATTGGGTAGTGTTTTTACTAGCAGAAGCCAGGAGAGCAGCTTTTCTTAGTTGTATATCATCTTAAAACTTGCCTTAAGCCTTTGCCCCAAGCCTGAGAGGCTCACTTTAGTGGCTAGGTTATAGTGACTACATTTATGTATTAAAGCTTAATTACAAGTAGTTTCAGGAGCTCATGAATAGCTTCACCAAATTTTACTTATTCACTTATTTAATTTTAAACTATCATTTTCTATAAATCAGCAGAACTCATTTAACCCTCTGAGTACTCACTGGTATGTATTGTTTCTGTTTCTTAATTGGGAATGTTGGTGACACACAGGTTGCATTTCCTTTGACAGCAAAACAGAATTTTTTGTGTGTGTGTGTGTGTTTTCAGACATGGCTTTGTTTCCTTGGACTGCCTAGACTCTAACTTGGCTGTGTATAAGTTACAGTGTGATTCAGAGAGCGCTTTGTTTACCTGCATTTTCTGATCTTTCCTGAGTCTCATTATATCTTACTGAAACTTTTGTTTCAGCAGAGTTATACGTTTGAAAGTCCATTTTACTTAAGAAATATGATTTTGTGGGCGCCAGGCTTGTGTGCTCTTCCCTTTTTGTTTGTGTCACAGTCTTCTGTATTTTTTTCTGTTGGAGTGTGTGTGTGTTTCTGTCTACTATAGGACATACCCGTTTCTATTTGGTTTTCATAGTTATTTCTCTTTAAAAACATATTTCAATTGCTTCTCACCTTTAGCCACTTTGTTTAATTTTCATCTAACTTTGAGACTGTAGCCTTTATATTCCAGGCAGGCCTCAAACTGGGCTATGCAGGCAAGGATGACCCTGAACTTGTGGTCTCCCTGCCTTCACTTCCTCCACAGTAGGGTGACAGGTGTGCGCGGCCATGCCTGGCTTCATGTTGGGTAGCAAACTCAGGGCTCATACATGCTAGGTAAGCACTCTATTGACTGGACCATATCCCCAGCCCAGGCTGGAGTCATTTATTTTAAAACTTATGAGTTCTTTGGTTTTTCCTGTTTGACTTCTCAAAGAGTTGTCATAGCCAGGGACTTTCTTTAGCAGAGTTTTAGAACCACGTTCACTTCCACTCTGTTCTGACACTTTTCCATGACAATGTTCACTTTAATCTGACCCAGGCTGCATGGCTGGACGTGTGACTGGCAGCAGCCCTTTCAAACTCCTTTCAGGTTTTCAAGCTCTCACGCGTCTACTGCAGAGGTGGCTGGCTCAGGCTTGCCAGAGTCTTTCCTTCGGTCTTTGCTCTATCCATTTCTCTGGAAGAGTATGTTTCTGTTGATCTTTACTTTGCCCCTGCCGTTCCCTGCTCTCTTCCCTGTGCTTTTCTGATATCATTTGCAGTAATGCTCTTGCACTGGGAATCGTGGTTGCTGCTCGGTTCCGCTCCTAAGTTCCTCGGCCAGTCCTGTTCGATGTATTCACCTTTCTGTGTCTTTATTCCCTCTCCCGGATACCCAACAGGTCTTAATTTGACCCTCTAGACCTTGCAGATCTCCCTAACACTTTTGACTTTGTTTCATTGCTAACGGCTCCTTTTTTCATCATGTCCTGTCCCTTTATTACATGGTTCTGCTTTCACAAGCCAGCAGTCAGGAGGAAGCACAGTATATGCCTCCTGGAGGTTTTGACTTACCGAGCGTCCTTTTGCTGGTGTATGCGCGCCATCTAGACCCCCCTCCTTGTTCCCTGGAAGGTGACAATCTGCAGCAGCCTTGGTGTCTTTAGGTGCTTTTGTCCAGACCGATACCTTTCAATTGTCCAATTCATGAGAAAGGGTATTCTCTGCAGAGAAGTCCCACTGGGCCAGGAGCCCAAGGTCCAACCCCACGTTGTTTTAAATTACAGCTTTGAGAATCTCATACAATGTATTTTGATCATATTCATCCCTGACAACTGCTCTTAGATCTACCCCTCCACATCCCTGCCTGTGCCCTCCAGTGTGGAGCCATTCATTGGGGCATGAGGGATCTACGAGAGAATACAAACTCAGACCCAAACATTATATCCCCTCCCAAGGCTCGGAGACCATCACGATGATGAACAGTGAAAAGATTGTAAGACCCAGAGATCAGAGAGAGAACAGAGGCGAAACAATGCCTTTAGGATGCGATAAACCTGTTGTACCCGTGAATTCAGAGCCTCTGTAGTTGGCTTCACAGATCAAGGCGCTAGCATGGAGTGGGAAGGAGTTCAGGAGCCTCCCAGAACTGATGCGCTATGGACACTTGATGACTTCTAGGGAAAAAGAAGAGTCAGTTTGTATTTCTTGGGCTTAGGGCTCAGGACTTATCTGCCACTTACATTGTCCACTGGAAAGAGAGGCTGATTAAGGCTGAGAGTAGCATTTTCTATGAGTAGAAATATAAACGTTTAGAAAATGGCTTGATACAATGTCAATGTAGGTAAACAGTAATGCTCACTTCCCTCCTGTGGTCTGTAACTTCCTCTACTATGGGCTTAGACTGGTTCAAAGTGTGGATTCACATCTGTGGAGTGGGCCTCAAGTCCAAGCAGAGGCTACTTGGTTATACCCATGGCAGTGATTCCACTATTGCACAGGAAGGCATTTCTTCCCTGGCAACTGGTTCTAGTGCCTAGGTTCTCATTGCTCATAGTTGTGTAAGACTTTTGATGCCTTTTCTTCTCCAGCAGTCTTTAGACTTCTTGGAATTAAGAAAGCTCTCTGGTAGGACAGAAGCTTCCAGCTCAGTCCCAACTTGATTTCTCTATATTGTGTAACGAAGATGTGATGTGTGTCTTAAGGACTAGGATCTTATCATACCGTTCTAATGGACAACCTTGGGGAATGACAAGGGGACTCCCTGACCAAATAGTCATAAGAATATATTCCACTCCTGACCCTGGGGTTTCCACAAGCAACTTTATAAATATAAAAAGAAAGAACTTGAAAGGAGATATTCCATAACTCCAGGGTTTTGTAACTATATTTGTTTATGTCTGAAGCTGGTTATTTTTTCTATCATTTCTCATTAACGCACACTAGAACCAGTCATTTGACATAGTACAGTGGAAGGCTAATAAAAGTGCAACAGGCAGGATGAACTACACTATTTTTTTTAACACATTTACAGTAAGATTTTTACAATAAGAATAGAAACCAACTGTGAGTTAGGAGGTCTCTCTGATTCCCAGGAAGCCACAGTATGTTCTGGCCTTCTGTCATCCATCCCTCCCTCCCTCCCTCCCTCCCTCCCTCCCTCCCTCCCTCCCTCCCTCCCTCCCCCCCTCCCTCCCTCCCTCCCCCCTCCCTCTCTCCCTTCCCTCCCTCCCTCCCTCCCTCCCTCCCTCCCTCCCTTTCTCCTTCTTCTCCCTCTCTTCCCCTTTCTCTCCTTTCTCCTTCTCCTCCTTCTCCTCCTTCTTCTTCTTTTGTCTTGCTTTTCTGCAAACTTATTACAGATACACTGACAGTATTACAACCACCCCATCTCCACCACAGCTCCATAGCTTCTTTCGTGACAGGTCACTACTATGCATGTTCTTCTTTAGCTTGGCAACAACACCTGCCACTCTGCTATATAATGTGGCTGACTGAGGGTTCTACAGCTTCTGTGTTAAGTCCCAGTTGGGCACTCAATCGAAGGGTGAATGTTTTTGTCATAGGATGTCCCTCCTACAGAGGTGCATGGCTGGCTCACTGTGCTCAGGTCCTGCGGAGGCTGCCTCTCACAGAGCTCTCCCATCCTGGTCCTGTTTCTTCTCTATCAGGATTTGTGGTTTAGTGTGGTCATTTCTCCGTGTGTTGTGGTTTACAGTTGTGATGTGCTGTGGTTGTTTTGTAGCATATTAATTATCTAATGTTAAGTAACAAAGCACTCACCTACCTGATGAGTTAGCCATTACTTACCGCTCTGCTGACTCTGCTGGTGAGTGGCCCAGTTTTGCTGCTCTCCCTAGGCTGTTACATGGCTGTGGTGAGCTGAGATGGCTGAGACAGGTGCACCTAGCATTTTGTTTATGCCATCTGTCATCCTAGGTGTCTTCATGGAGTAATCCGCTCAGCATTCCAGGAGGGTGAAAAGCCACAAGGCCTCTGTCAGCAGAGGCTAGATAGGCAGGCAGCATCAATTCAGCTGCATATTGTTGTTCAGTGCAAGGTGGATGGCCACTCCAGTTTCTAGGGATGGCAAAGTCACTTTATCAGAAGGTGTTTATCTAGTGGTGGAAGGAACTGTGCCTTTCTTTTGGCTAACAATCTATCACCATTACTTTTTTCCTTTTAGATCTTGTTTTATTTGGTCTACAGTAGAGGAGAGAAAATTTATTCTGCTGCCTTCAACAGGAGGCTAGCTAGGATGAACTCTAATAGTGATACACACAGAAGGTGACTTGTGCTGATTAATAATATAGCGTTGTTTATTTGTTACATTTTAAAGCCTTCATGCTAGACCTCAGGTAGCGACTCTCTTTCTCTCTCTCTCTCTCTCTCTCTCTCTCTCTCTCTCTCTCTCTCTCTCTTTGTGTATGTGTACGTGTATGTGTGTGTGTGTGTTTGTCGGGGGCAGAGCAATGGTCTTAGCAAGTCCTGTCCCCCAATTGGCTCTTGATCAATCAATAAAGATGCCAGGGGCCAATTGCTGGGTGGAAGGAAAGGGGAGGGATTTCTGAAACTCCAAAGGCAGGCTAAGAGAAGCAGGAGGAAGAGAAAGAGATTCTCCATGCTTCGCAGGGAGAAGAAGCCATGAGTCAGATGGGACCTAGAGTGGAGTGGCCATTGGCTGCTCCCCTGACTGGGCCCGAGGTAGCAGACAGGATAGTTTAAACATAAACATAATTAAGCTGAGGGCAGATTTAAGGAGCTGCACACTGAGAAGGTAACTGGGCAACTAAGGTTGATGGCAGGTTTAGGGAGTGAAAAGAAGGGCACGAGATAACTGAGGAAGGCTTAGAAGAAAGAGTCTAGCAATTGAGCCAATAAGGCAGGTTGAAAACTAAGCCAGTACACGTGTCTGTGTTTCATCCCTGGATCCAAGGGAACCCGGACAGGGCTGGTAGTGAGTGAGGTCTACCCAGAGCTTAAAGTGGGGGTGGGGGGTGAGGTGGGAGGTGGGGGTGGAGGGGGTAGCAAAAATTACATGCTATAGCTGAGACCTTAAAGCGGACATCACAGCATCAGCATAGAGTAGGATGGTGGAGCTGGCACTAGGGGTGAGGAAGGCTCCCTTGTTTCGATCCTAGATGTGAAATGGTGAGAAAAGCGCTCCCCTTAGTTTCTCACTCAGCCGAGGCAGTTCTTTACGCTCTAAGCTTATGGACATTTTCTCAAGGGATTTTGTGGGGATTTACACTCCTGCTGTGTGTCTCCAGGACATTCTCCCTTCTATCTATAAGCAGGAGAAGGCTTACGAGTCTGATAATGAGGGACTTTCTTGTGAGTGGTCTGTTGACTATCCCTTGACACATCCCATCCAGGAACTTCACAACCTGCTCATCTTCCTAAAATTCTACAGATGATAAGATGCACATCTAAAATGTTCACCGAGCAGTGATGTGTGGTTTAATTACCCGCCCTCTTTAGAATGTTCTTCAGAAGAAGCCTTCTAGCGTGGGCTCAAGGCTTCCACATCTGCCATTATGTAAATGAAGGAAACACTAATTTCTCAAGAACACCATTAAAATCTGTTGACTAAGAAGTATTGCATGAGATCTGGGGAGATGACTCAGTGATTAAGAGCATTTGCTGCTCTTCAAAGGACCTGGGTTCCATTCCCAGAAGGCACATGGCAGCTTACAACCAACTGTAACTCCTGCTCCAGGGCATCAGAAGTCCCCTTCAGGCCTCTGCAGGCATCAGGCACACATGTAGCACTTATACACATATACAGGCAAACCACTCATACCTATAACATAAAAATAAATGAACCGTTTACAAAGTTTCACTTTTTAAAAAATGAAGCAAACTCTCTCTCTCTCTCTCTCTCTCTCTCTCTCTCTCTCTCTCATTTTATGTATGAGTACACCATTGCTCTTTTCAGATACACCAGAAGAGGGCATCAGATCACATTACAGATGGTTGTGAGCCATCATGTGGTTGCTGGGAATTGAACTCAGGACCTCTGGAAGAGCAGTCAGTGCTCTTAACCACTGAGCCATCTCTCCAGTCCCTCAAAGTGTTAATTTTTAATGATTCTTTCCTGTGTATCATATAATTTTCTTTCCTGCTAGGGAAAGTAGGAGTGAAATAATATTTTAATTAATCTTCCAGTTTAATAAGCTGGAAATTTGTACCTTCCAAACTCTAATATCTTGTTGGGATCATTTTGCACTCCAACATGACCTATCTGCTTCAGAGGTCTAAGCCACAAATGGTGAAAGTCATAAAGACCAAATGTCTGAATTCAGTGCTGAGACGGTCACAGAAATTTACTTTTAATATCAGAAACAGAGTTCAACAGTTTACTATGAAACAATCCATGGTCCATGTCACCAACCTATGAAAATGTAGCAGATAATCTTGAGATGCAGGCCTAGCATTTATTAATAAGCAGCTTGCAGAGTTTTGTTATTGTTATTGTTTCTCTTAGTCTTTGTAGGTTACTGTAACATGCAGGCCATATGAAAAAAAGATTAGCAGCTGTGTTTGGCCCCTGTTTATGATTAAAAAAAATAGGTGTCAAAGTGCAAATAATATTCACTGTAAAATGTAAAGGTATTAGCAATGTAGTTGGTAGCTTTAGTGTTGTTAGGACAACTCTCTGCATGGCCACTAGATGGCAGCCTGTACTATGTGCTAGCATTGAACTTATTATTTTTTTTTTCTTTTTTTTTTTTTTTCTCTTTTTCTTTCCTTTATGTTGTTCAGCCTCGTTTAACATTGGTGGTGGAAGAGACTGATGGCAATGCAAATGTATTTATAACCACGAGAGATAGTCACCTTCCACCCCAATTAGCCTTTGCATTGATTTACTGAGGAAAAACATCTATTACTGAAAAAGTCTTACAGATTAGTGTTGCATTATTTCGTTACAGTTGAAATATCTGCAGGAAAAGTGATCTCACAGATCTCACTTTAATCTAACCAAAACGTATTTTCCCAATAATTAAAAATATAAAGAGATCTATCATTGAGAGTGTTCCTCTAGCTCAGTCCTCTGCATCACCGTGTTTCCCCTTAAAGCCACATACTCAGTTATTTGAATATATTTTTAATAATGAGCTTGTGACATATTTTAGATCTTTAAAAAGAGATTTATTCATGAGCTGTTGCTTGCATAAAGCCATTGATCTACAAAAAAAAAAAAAAGGAAAAGAAAGAAAGAAAAGAAAAATCTCATTTCTCAACTTCTTTGTGAGAATATAATTATGATCTGAACTAAAAGTCTTTTTATTTTTTAATATAAAAAGCTTCTGCCTTTTGAAATATCCTTTTGTACCCCCCAAAAGAATGGAGTTGAAGCTGAGACGTTTCCTGCAGAGAGAAAAATCTGCCAGTCAGGGATTCCATAAACAGGCTGGCAGCCGCCCTTGGAGGGAGGAAGGGAGGGAGGGAGGGAGGGAGGGAGGGAGGGAGGGTGGGTGGGTTCACGAGACTCCTGGTTGAGATTTACATGGAGCAAATTGGGAGAGATTTACAAGACGGTTACCATTTAGTGCTTTTGGCTGGAAAGAAGGGAACAGGGTTTTGTTTGTTTTTTAACCAGCATCTCTTCTCTCCTGGCCCCTGTTTGTCTTAAAAAAAATAATAGCACCTGGAAAACTTTGGTAGCTTTTCCGTTTGTTGTTGTTGTTGTTGTTGTTGTTTAAATCTGTTGGGGAAGAAGATTCCTATAATTCATTGCCATTTTAAATGTCAGAGCAAGGTGAAGGCACTCAGCAGTGGGGTCTTAAGGGAAGCACTGCCTGGCTGCTGGGGCTGCATAAATGGTAAGAAAGTAACAGGGGGAGCCTCAGCCAGCCAGCTTAGATAAATACCTTCCGGGCTGTGTATACATATTCTGGGGGAGGAAGGAGATTCCAGGGCTGCTGCTTTTGCAAGCTCAACTCTGTTTTTCCTGAGCTTTGTATATATTTACTTACACACAATTGTACTTTTCCCTCTGTTTATATAGACTTGGGTATTCTGGGCCTCGGTGAGAGAGACTTATGTTCCACACATATTCTTCCTATAACTCATCTTACGCTAGCTTTAAAAAATAATCTTTATAACAAAAGTAATTCAAGATTACTGTAGAAAGCTTAGAATGTGAATACGTGATAAGAAAATAGTAGAGTATATAGTATGTAATTGTGCTGTTGCTTACGTCTTCAAGGCTTCCTGTTACATAAGTGCGTGAATACACACACACACACACACACACACGTCCATTCATTGGATCATATATTAGTTTTATACATTAGTGTTCCCAAGCCACATGAACCCAATTTCTATTGCTACAAAATCTACTTCTATTTATTTTCTAATGTAGCACGCTTTCATAGCTCGTCTGTGGAATGTCACCTGGTTTCATCCCCAAGAAAAGAAACCTTAAAATGGTGCTGCTACAGTCAACCACTGGGCCTGATTGTACATATACAAAGCTGTATGCCGAGGACCCGACTCCAGATGGCCGGATGACAACGGGGGAATATTTTCAAACTCGTATAGGAAGTTTAAATCTTGATTTGACAGGCGTAATTGTTGATATGTTCAGTCTCAGATGAAATCAATATGGAAAAGGAAATAACAGCCTTGACAGATCTTCCAATCTGGAGCCGTCCGTGGCTGTCTGTGGAGCCCGTTAAAGTCATCAGCGTGGGAAGGGAGGCTTATGTGAAAGCTGTAAAGAGGGGGTGTCCCTTGGTGGGGGTGTCTTTGTTTTCTATTTCATTGGTGCTCTAAAATGGACTGCTACAGCAAAGTCCTCCCCACTGGTGTTGTAAGAAACTAAGAATTCATACAAACGCCAGCTGCAAAGTAGAAGCAAGTCAGAAAGGTCAACATAGCCCTTTCTCCAGTTCGTCGGGTGTGTGTGTATGTGTGTGTGTGTGTGTGTGTGTGTGTGTGCACAGCCATATGCATTCGTGGATCCTGGGGTCTCTGGTTAGCCCAGACCAATCAACGTCTGGCTCTGGGAACTTGATTCTGTGTCCTGGGCCTCCTGATGTGGGGCACCTCATCTTACTGTAGCAAGGTCTACTCTACCCATTGTGCTCATCTGGAACTCATTTAAGGTAGAACAAAAATGCCTCAGAAAAGAGAAGGAAGCAAAGATTTGTTAGTGGTTTGATCTGGTGTTAGGCGAAGAGAAAAATGTTGAAATGATTAAGGGGTTCCTACCTACCATAATATTTTGGGACTATCCCTAAATTCTGAAGCAACTTTAAGGTCAATTAAATCCTTTACCGTTCAGAACCTCCCTATGCTTGGAACAACTGGGAGCTGTGACAGATTTAGGCTTCATTTGTTTGTCCCGTGTGTCATTTCACTATTTGCCTAGGCCCATCCCCTGTCACATTTTCATCTGTTCAATAAAAAAATCACCTAGAAAGCCGAAATCGACATTGATTTTTAATTTATACAAAGTTATTACAAATATTTATCAGTGTCAATTAAATACAGTTGCATTGCCTACAACATATAGGAAATCAAATGCCATAATTGCATTTCATACATGAGGAGCAGTGCTAGCTTTGGGGTTTAAAGGCCACTGATGATCGGGCGTAAGGTTCAAATGAAATTGTGTTACATCCTTTTTTCTTAATGAAAGACGGGGAAAGGGGTGGGACGGTGGACAGGAAATGCGGAGATGAGGTTAGCGTTACTCAGTTACACCAACGCCGGTGCCCATTTTTTTTAACACCCAAATGGGAACTACGCATGCTCCGATTTGCAAAAATCAAACGGATGGCTTACTGCCTCGCGTGGCAGTTTAAACAGTGTTCTCAAACTCGTGTTTCTCTCTCCAGCTCGCGTTGTGAGAGTCTGCCTCTAAACTCTGTTCCTCTCTTGGTTTCCCCGTTCTCTCGGCATTGCCATCCCAATTACGTTGGAAATGTTTCTTTTTCTGTCTTTGTAAACTTTCCAGAGGGCAAGCAAAATCAGCTCATTCTCTCTCATATGAGAGAGCGCGGGCACTTAACTGCACCGTCTCCTACACTCGGACTCTCCAGACTACAGATTTCTCAATTGCAACGTT
Source organism: Mus musculus (assembly GCF_000001635.26). Classification (NCBI taxonomy): domain Eukaryota; kingdom Metazoa; phylum Chordata; class Mammalia; order Rodentia; family Muridae; genus Mus; species Mus musculus. Next base: position 53,996,520 of record NC_000084.6, read on the forward strand.
AGAGTAATTGAAGTACTTGATTTCTGTGGGGACTTTTAGTCCTAGATCTTGTGGGTTTGTGCTTTGTTTTTATTTTCTCTACCAAAAGAATTTCACAAAGTTGGCTCAGCGACTCCTTTATCTTTTTCTTTCTCCCTGCCTCTTCCTCTGCCTCTCCCTCTCTTTCGCCCTCTCTCAAAATATGGTAAGAAAAACTCCAGCTATTAAGTATACAGATATTCCCCACAGAATGTTTTATCGACAGACATGCAAATGATGTTTGTTTGTTTGTTTTTTTCCCTTAGGGGATGTGGAAACATGACTTGTAATGAAAAGAGTGTTCTTTGTCATGATGTGGTGACTTCTACAATACACATATTGCACTGGCAACGTTGTTACTTCAAGCGTCTTAGAAGAATACTAGTTTTCTTCTATTGCTACTACAAAATATCCAAGGCGAGACAAAAATATGAATAAAAGAATTTGTTTGGCTGATAACTTCAGAGGCTGAATGTTTCAAGATCAAGTTGCCTCCTAGTTTTAACCTCTGGCAAGAGGCTCCACAAGTTCTCTACAACAGACTAGACGGCACTGTGGTGGAAGTGAGTGTGAACAGGGCATACGACACAGTGAGACAGAATGCAGGAGACATTCTGGGACAGCACCATCTTTTTATAAGGATCTAATTTGACTAACTGGGGTTTCATGAGAACTATATTAATTTCTTTTAAATGTGATGCACCTAAGGATTTAATTACCCTGAGAGGGCCTACCTCTTAAAAATTTCCACCATTATTGTTACAGTAGGGACCAAGTATCCAATAGAGGAGTCATTGGGGGCGGGGGGGGGGGACATGCTTAAACCACGTCTAACTGTAGCAAATGGTTTGTTTATTATAATATGGGAGATAAATATGACATCATCCAGGGAGCAAATAAACTTGTGAGGTTGTTAGGTAAAGGAAAATACTGATATATAATAGCAAAGGGATACCACTACTCTCCAGTGCTCTCAGGGAGGGGACGTTCTTACATTACTTTCTTGCAGCTTGAACTTTATAACTGTAGAAGACATTGTTCTAAACAAAATGTCTAGAGTATCGTTGTTGTTATTTGATGTCCGAGACCCTAAAGCGAAGAACAAAATGCTAGAGTAGATTTGAGAACGTTCCAGAGAGATAAACTCGTATAGATCAACTAGAAGTGAGAGGAAATTGTGTGTGGTTTAGAATAGTAGTAGTGGGGTGGAGAGATGACTCTGGGAGAAAGAGTATATCCTGGTCTTATAGATGACCTGAGCTTGACTCCCAGCATTCGTATCATAGAGTGAATCACCACCACGTGTAGCTCCAGTTTCAGGAGACCCAACATCTTCTGGCTTCTACAGGCACAGTACTCATGTGCACTGACCCCCCCCCCCCACACACACCTAATTCAAAAGAAAAAAAAAGATTTTCAAAAAACAAAACCATTATGAAGAAAGGCATAGATGAAATAGTTGATTTTTGAGCATGTCAAAATTGACGTTAAGTGAGAAAACCCCTTAAGGTAGCACCTGTGAGGGTTAAAGACCCCCTTCCCTCCTCTCCCCAGGTCCCGCATATTTGATACTAGTATTTTACCAGGAATTTGAGCAATGAAATACCCCAGCATTATGTAGCTTGTTTCAGAAAAAAAAGAAAAGCATGAGAACCCTCAATTCTTTACCCCAACCACAAAGCCAAATGGAAAATATAAGTATTATTAGCTTGTTTTACTTATAAACTAGAATGAAGATGATAAATTCTAAGTGATACATAATTTAAGAGAATTTAGCAACCCAATAAAACCAGCAATAGCTAGCATTTTATCTCTCTAAATATAGTGAAAACCATCCTACAACATAGTATGCTGGAAAACGAATAATGTATCTAATTTCTGCATAAGTGAACTTTGAAAAATGAAAGGAAACCAATAGAGGCCTGGACTGGAAGTGAATGGGATGTTGGAAGGTAAAGGAACAAGCATGGGTGGATGTGTGGCTGACCCAGAGATGGGGGCTACTCTCATTATCTGGACCATTTATGGTCCAGGTCGCCACACAAGATAGATCATGTGAGATGCAAAATTTCAGGGCAGAGATGGTGAAAGTAAATCTTCAATGGCATTCTTTTTGTTCACCACCACAGGGGATCAAAATTACCTTTTTTCATAGGAAAAAAAAAAAAGACTTTCTCAAATAATTTGTAGTGACAATATGCCAAAGTGCACAAATATATTTGTCATTGGTTTAAAAATGCCAGTCCTAATATGTCTCTGCAGTGCTTGATGAGACAATGTAAAAAGCACACACATGAGGCCCACTGAGTTTTAGCTGCTAAAGTATCTCAGAAAGAGGAGAGTGTGGTCTCCAAAATAGAACACATGCAAAAGTAGCTAATACAGGTAAGACTCAGTGGTCAGTGGAACGTAAGCCCTTAAAATGTGCAGATATGCTTTTAAAGGAGATTTAAACTATAACACAGTATATTTTAGACTCTTAAGGACTTAAACACCTGGAAAATGTGGGAAGGAAAAGAAGTGACTAAGCAAACTGTACATGATAAATGAAGAAGATAAGTCATTTAGTTATGAGGCAGCTGGAAGGAGAATACGACAGTAAACACTGTGGAAGAGTCATTAGGACCATGAAAACTAGAAATCAGAAAGACGAACCCAATGCAGCGTAAATAGAAACCTAAGTAGATTAGACAGAAAGTAAGAGCTACAACGTAAGCGTAACTGGAGACTTCACAGAGATCTAAAACAATAAAGTATTTTTTGGCCTCAAATATAGGTTCAATGTGGATAAACATAAAAGTATATGTGTAGGTAAACTCTCTATATAACTTATATATTATGAAGCCCCAAAAGGAAAGTAGCCTGATGTATAAAACCAATTAAACATTGATAAACTCTATTAACATAACAAATATTTAGATTAAAAAGTTATCATTTGCATTTTTTCCAAATATTGGCATGGCTAAATATGTACGTGAGAAGGTGACTCCGTTGAGAATAGCAGCTTTTAATAGCAGAGAAGTAAGAAACAGATTTTCATTTAGAGAAGTTGTGCCGGCTGGTTGTTGTTATTAGCTTGTTACAATGAGGAATCACTGGGAAGAGAATGATACACCTTACAAGGCACTGCCTGGATATGATTGCTCTGTGTATGTGTCAGTGGGGGTTGTCATGATTGACTTAACTAGTGAGGGAAGTCCCAGCCTAAGAGCAGACAGCACCATCCCCTGATGTAGGGATAATCTGGTATGTGTGGAAGCATCACCTGTCAGTAAAAAGCTGATGTCCTATTAGCAAAAGGCAGGAAGGAGAAGGCGGGAGTTCCATTAAAGAGATTGGAACTCTGGAAGATAATCAAGAGGCAGGAGATTCATTCTGAGGAAATCAGTTGCATGAATCTGAGGAGAGGTAACAGAGCCACGTGAAAGGCATAGAGTAGTGTAAACAGGTTATCATATAAGTTATGAACTAGTTGGGAAATGAGCCAACACTTATGGCTTAGGCATTTATTCTTAAATAAATAGGCCTCTAAGTTGTTTTTTTTTGGCAACTGGGGTGTGGGTAGAAAAGCCTGTGGTTATACCTTGGTTTGGGGTTCTGGGCTGTATATGACTATAGGAAGCCAGCTGAATACTAAGGACACGCATATTCACTTCTTCTTGCCCTTGACTGTGGATATGAGCAACTGTTTCGGGTTCCTGCACTGACTTTGTCACAGTGATGGACTATCTCACCGAACTGTGAGCTGAAATCAACCCTTTCTTCCTGAAATCGTTCTTTCCAGAGTATTTTACCGCAGCAACAGAAAGGAAACAAGGGCAGAAGTTGCTCTCCAAAAACACTAAGTGTCTAAGCAGTTTGGAACATTAACAAGCTCAAGAGGATTGGCTTTGCAAGAAAATATTTTACCCCAGTGAGAAATAGCTGCCATATATATTACATGCATTTGGTTACAGAAATGAATAGGTAGATGAACAGAGCATCACACACATACACACTCTAATAACGTTTTAAAGACACAAGAAGCCAATGCTGGGAGAAAAAGTGAGAAGAGGTATCAGGGTAAATAACTATGTAGTGAGATTTATCCGTAGTCACTGGTACTCATTGCTTAGCACACAAAGTCTATAAGTGAACTTGGAATCTTCTGTGTGCTCAATAGATGATCATGTAAGACGTTCCCAGTGGAAACTGGGATGACCCTTAACAGTCTGTGGGCACTCCATGTTGGGATGCACAATCTCCCAAAGGGATCTACGGAAGGGACCCAGTGTTGCCAGCGTTTCGTGAGACTTCGGGGAGGGAAAGGCAGGAGTGGATCAGCTGCTACTGAAACTCATGTGCAGTTGAAAGCAGTTCCGAACCACTAAAGCAGCCTTGAAAGATGTGAATCCTTTGTAGGTCTCAGAGAGCAGATTCAGTATTTATGTCCCTGGAGGCCTGAAGTGAGCAACAACAGGGGACAGTAACAGCAGGGACTCTGTAGCATCGGGAAGAGAGAGAGAGAGAGAGAGAGAGAGAGAGAGAGAGAGAGAGAGAGAGAGAGAGAGAGAATGAATATGGGTGTGCATGAAGGGATACTATCCCTGTTTCCTCAGGTATACTTGATGGTGGGTGAAGGAGAAGCTATAAGAGAGCCTAGAAGATTCTAAGTAAGAAGAATAACCATGATGTACAGGGAAGGAGGTAAAATGGGATGATGTGAACTGGTGAGATCACTCTCTCTGTCAGTCAGTCAGTCACTTGCCAGTCAGTCTGTCTGTCTGTTTTACCAAGGCTGTAGAAGAACTAAAAGAATAACAAATAACACTAGTCAATATAGAGAGAGTATTTGCCTAACATCAGCAGACTAAGTAAGGTTTTTTTTTTCCAGTGCTGATAGGACATCTATCAGCATATACTATACCCTGGGCTATAAAACATAGACATTGATACACTGAAAGAATACATTAAAGAAATGAAATTTTCTAGACTTTTTTTTTTCGATCCCAATGGAATCACTGTGTAGATAAGCATGCCAAAAAGAAAATACTTCCAAACACTTAGAAACTGAAGAAGATTTTCTAAATACTTCTTGACCCAAAGGAGCAGTCTCAAGGAAGTAAGAGCACACATGGAAATGACTGAAAGGGAAAGCACATCTGTAGGGAGATGAAAATGCTATGAAGGGGTGAGGTCTTGAGCCAGTGTGTGCTGCTGACATGGGCATGCTAGGCCAAGGGTCTCAGAACCTCAGACTTGTAAAGGAATGGCAAAGACTTCTACCTAGGAATGATACTCAGATTAAAGTGGCAAAGCTTTCCCTTCTGGTCCATCCACGTGTGGGTGTTGACTGCATGTGCAGAGAATGTCCACAATAGTTCCCCCACCCCTGTTTATTTACATCCTGAAGACTGCTCCCCTACAGAGACTGCTCCTACTGAGAATAGCTAAACTTGTCTCCTGGAACCAGCTGTACACCATAAACTCTGCCCTTTTGTTTATCTGTGTGTAATAACATGGCCTCCTTGTTCAGCTGTAAGCAGGATCCCTGGGTCTAAGTTCAACTGTACATGCTAAACATGCTGAGCTTCCAGTGGGCAGTGGTTTCTCCAGCTGAGAGTCCTGACTGCCTGATCCCAGCTTTCTGTCTGTCTTTTCTTCATCCCCTCACTCTCAGATCCATGTCCCTGGAGCTTAGCAAGGACATGACATCCATCACATCAAAATTTGGGTTCCCAGCTAAATCAATGTACAACTGATCACACAACTGTCACATGAGTCACTTAAGCTCCTATGTGAAAAGCAAGAAAAAGAAGAGAGATGGACCATAAGGAGAAAGGGAGGATGCAGCTATGACTAGAAACCAACAATGCTGCAAACAGAAAAATAATAGAGAAAAAAAAATTAAGGAAGGGAAGACTTACTTTTTTGGGAAGATGGGGAGAATGGGACACTTTCAGCAAGGCTGACTGCTTTAGTGAGGGACTGCAGAGAAACAGAGCCACTGCAGTGTATTTTAAGAATGGGAAAGTAAATAACTGATTTAAAAGGATAGCCTTACATGATCACAGAAAACAGCCACTGTAAATCTGCTGAGTAGGCGGGCAAAAGCGTTGGTCGCTGTAGTTCAGGAGTGCGGAGTACCCCTCTGCAGAATGCCCCAGGCTTCAGGAAGTCATCTCTAATTCCCTTTGACCTTTATTTGGTTGATGCATTTATCTATTTCCCATTGCAGTCTGATCTCCTCAAAAGTCCACCAATTTAAATTCTACCCCCACCTCAAAATATTCACCCAGAAACATCCAGAATAACATTTTACCAAATTCTGGGGATAGTATGGGTCAGCCATGGGGTCAGCCACGCTGACACATAACATCAACCACACTGATAAAGAAATGATAATGAGTTGACACAAATGATCATAATGAAAAACTAGGTAGATGTCACGACCACCTCTACAGACACGTAAAAAGATGGCAAAGAGAATCTTAGAAAGAGCTTGGTGCAAATTGGACAAAATTGATGACACATGAAGTACGTCTTTGGCAGCCACGACGCTCCCAATGTGAAACAAATGATTTCAGCAGTCCTGTAACTACTGAGGAAATTGAATTCATAATCGTGCCTTCTAAATCACCAAGACCAGATGTTTTCACTGGTGACTTTACCAAACATTTAGAAAATAATTAAAATGAATTCTACATAATCTGCTACAGCAAACGGCGAGAGGTGGAAACATATCCCAGTTCACCTTACGAAACTACAAAAACCGGAGGCAATAAAAATGAAAACCACACGACAATAGCCCTCATAAATATAGATGTGAAAATACTCTACAAAATATTAGCAACTATAATACAGCAGTGTATAAAAGGGATTATGCCTTACAACACTGGAGCTACATTTTAGGAGCAAGCCTAGCTCAGCATTTGAAAGCAAAATCTACAGTGTAACACTTTCTATCAGATTTTTTTTTTAAATCACAAGATTATATCGACCGACGCAGAAAGCATTTCATAAAGTAATCATTTTATGATTAAAACTTAGAAAAATAGAAATGAAGTAGGACATTTTCAACTTGGTAAGCATGCACAAACCCTCTGCCATCGACACTGTACTTAAGGTTGAAACACTTAGTTTTTATCCTCCCGAAATCAGAAATAAGGAAAGGATGCCTCCTCTCGCGGGTATGCAAGAGTACTGAAGTTTCAGCTACCAGAGCAAAGGGATCCTAGGAGGCAAAGGCATGCAGTGAACAGAAGGCATTAGAGTGTGCTTAGTTGTCGGGGATGTAATTGACTATGCAGAAGCTCTCTGTGAAACTACAAAAATAAAATGGGCCAAGGCAGAAAACAAGCTTGGGACTCAACCGAGTTCAGCAAGGCCACGGGACACAAGGTAAACGTACACTCAAAAAATTCATTCAATTTACATATGCCATCAACAAATATAGACACCTAGATTGCAACATGGTTTGTAATTGCTTTAAAAATGAAATGCTTCAGTGTAGAAATAAGAAATCTTGTCCCAGGAGTGTATGCTGGTTAAGTATACAACGCTGATTCTCAAAATGGCAGGTCTTCATAGGTGGAGAAGCGTGCGTCTGAATTGTCTGAAAAACATTACGAAGACGTTACTTCTCTTCAACTTGATCAACAGGTTCGATGCAAGTGCTAAAAAAAAAACAAAAACAAAAACAAAAACAAAAAAACCCAGTAGTATGTTCTTGCAGATACCGACAGGATAATTCTAAAATTTATGTGGAAAAGAGAATGATGTTTAATAGTTACAACAATTTTGGAAGGACAATGGCAGAATAGGAACAATTTTTTTTCCAACTCAAGAGTGATATTCCCTGAATATGTGACACTGTGTGGCATTTATTCACAGGGGAACAAACACGTGAGCCAAGTAGAGAACTCAGAAATCCACGGAACATAAAATGGCTCAGCTGAGTATGTGACAAAGAGTCAGAGACAGTGAACTAATGTAGTCTTCAACAAATGGTTCGGGAACAATTGCACAGCTAGGGGTTGAAAAATAAAAACACAAAACCTCTCAGCCTCATACTCACACCTAATTAAAAAAAATAAAATGAATCTCAGGGTTAAATGTAAACCATAAAACTAAAACTTTTAGAAGAAATTGTGAGCAAATCTTTAGGGTCTGGGACTAAGCAAACTTTTTTAGACTTTTCACCAGAGCACACTGCATACATAACAGGAAGAGTGGATGGATTGGGCTTTATCGCTATAAAACGATAGCTCCGAGAGAGAGAGAGAGAGAGAGAGAGAGAGAGAGAGAGAGAGAGAGAGAGAGAGACAGAGAGACAGAGAGACAGAGACAGAGAGAGAGAGAGACTCAGACAAGAAGGCAGACTGCAGAGTGAGAAGACACACATGTATTTAATATAGGATAGGCTACACGACAGGAAAACACATATGTTCTAGACAAATGAGCAGTATCAAACATATATGGAGAGTCTCAAAGCTCACTAGTGGCAAAGCACACAATTCATTTCACGCCATGGGAGAAACCATAAATAGGTATTTTACAAAAAAAAAAAAAAGGTGGAAAATAAGTTCCAGAAAAATTAGTATAAGTGGCCATGAGAAAAAATTAAAAGCTGCAATGAATGGTACTCACTCCTCGGGCACGAGACTGGCTTAAATAAATACGACAGCTGGGGAGGCAGAGAACTCTCTCCACTGCTGACGAGACTGCGAAACGCTAGAACTCTCTGGAAAATACTTTGACAGTTTCTTTAAAGAATTAAATGTCCACGCAGCACAGCAATGACGTTTTTGGAAACTTAAACCAGAAAAATGAAGGCTTAAGCTCACAGAAATGGTTGCTTGTGAGTATTTATATTGAAAGGTCATAAGCTGTCACAAACCATGTGGCAGGTTTAGAAACACACCACCTGAGCATAGCCACTCAACAAAGTACTGTGTGCGGAGGAAGGATCTTCTGCAATAAGCTGGCTCATCTTCAGAGAGTGGTGCTCGGGTAGGAAGCCAAGGCCAGCAGGTGACAGGCTGGATGGATGCATTTAGATAGATTACCGCATGGAAATGACAAAATCATGGACATGTGCCGAGGGTTAGCCACAGGGAGGAGGCAGTTGCTGTTATAAAAGGTGACATGAGAGATACTTACCGTGCTACAAGTCACAACTGTATCTAAGTCAATACTGTCATATCATGCTATAGTTTTATAAAAATGTCATAGCGGGAATAGACGAGTGAGATGCCTCTCATCTCCTGTAATGTATGCATGGCTGTGCAATGAAGTCTTTCTTCCCAGTTGAGTTTGGTGAAAGGCAGAGATTGTCTTTTGTTCTTCTTCGCGTGAAACCTGTGTCTCAGCACTATCTGTTGAGGAGACTGCTTACGCTTTCTCTCTGTGCATTCTTAGCACCTTGGGCGCATGCTTTCTAGACTGGATGCATGAGTTCTCTATTCTCTTGGTTGGGTTTGTTGTTGTTTGTTTGTTTTTCTGCTGTTTTGACTACTGTAGTTCTCTAGTCATCTGTCTTGCTCTGGCCTACCCAGCCTAGTTGGTTATATCAGGTTATCTAGTTTTTCATCAATGTCTCACTATTTTAATGAATTTCTCTTTATCTCAATGGTTTGATTTAAAAAGTCATATGATTTTAGGCAGGGGGCTCTGTACTTGCTATGTGGCCAAATGTCATCGAGACCTTCTGCTTCTCCTGTCTTGACTTCCCCAGTGTTGGGACTATAGGCATGCAACATCATGCCCTGTTTGTGTGGGGCAACAGTTTTATAGATATTAAGGCAAGCCCAGCTGGCCTACATCCTCAGCCCTGATATTTTTAAAAATAATTCTTAAAATTTGAAAACTTTAATCCTATTTGCTTACGGCTGCTAAATAGACAGTTTTATGATTTTTTTTTTCTTTTGGACTCTCATTTTGTCCTTGCCAAGACTGCTGTGATCAGTAGCAGTGACAGTCCTCTGTTGTGAAGATAAAACTTTCAGGATCTTACCATTGGTCATGATGTTTGCAGGACTCCCGGGCATCTTGTCAAAATACAACAAGCCGTCCGTATCTATTTCCAGTATTACTGTAATTTTTATCATGAATAATTTAATTTAATAAAGTCATTTTCTTGAGTCTACTAAAATGATCATATGATTTTTCTAATTTAATCTTTTTGCATAGTCAATTACATTGATTTTCAAATGTTAAATCAGCCTTGAATTCCTAGACTAAGGCCAGTTTGATGAAGGGAAGGAAGAAAGAGATATCATCCTTTTGTCCTTCTTAAGTTTAAGAAAGGCGGCATTCCTATTCGAGTCCTACTGTCTCCTTTTGGTCAGAACTGGGTCACACACAGATTCCCAGAACAAGCACGGTGGCAGAAAGAAAGTGCCTCTGAGAGGATGTGTGAGATTTAGGAACCACTTTCCCCTGGAACCACTGGATCCGTGCTTGCTACACAGTTAGTGTCCCATTGGCTGGTGAAATTAGGGAAGCGATCAAAAGACACTATAAGACTGTCACAAATATCGATATAAAACCACCAAGTGTTAGGAAGTTAACCCCGCAACAATCACAGCAACAACAACAACAAAAATTTATCTGAGAAATTTATCTGAGAAAAATATCAGTCAAAGATTGGGACCATGCTTGAAATTCAGAGCCACAAAAATGGAGTAGAATTCAGTGTTCAGAACCAAGTTCACATGAGCATGGGATCCTAACACTTCACATAAATTGGCTTAATCACAATCACCCCAAGAAAAGTATTATTTTTTTGTGGGATGATTTTGGGATAAGAAGCCAGTATATAGAAAAAAGTTATGCTGGTTCTTAAGTACAAGGCTTAGATTATGAAAATTACAATACCCAAGAAAACAAAACTATACCAGAAAAATGTGTATGCTTTGGATTGTTTTTTGTTTTGTTTTGTTTTTTGTTTTTTTGTTTTTTTGTTTTTGTTTTGTTTTTTTGTTTTTGTTCTTGTTTTTTGAGACAGGGTTTCTCTGTGTAGCCCTGGCTGTCCTGGAACTCACTCTGTAGACCAGGCTGGCCTCGAACTCAGAAATCCACCTGCCTCTGCCTCCCAAGTGCTGGGATTAAAGGCTTGCGCCACCACTGCCCGGCGCTTTGGATTGTTGAAGTTACTGAGATGCCAAAGTATAAGACAGAATATAAATAATGAATTTGATTATAGGAGATTTTAAATTCTGTTCAGTGAAAAGTATTATCAAGGAATAAACTATCAGGGAATAATAGATTGGGATAAGTTATTTGAGAAATAAAAAACTGACAAAGAATCCATGTCTAGAATATAATAATATGTTATAAATGTATACTAAGAAAATAATAACTCTTAGAGAAACACAGGGAGGCCAGAGAGACTTGGTGAAAGCAGATCTCTAGACTTAGGTATTAAAACATTTACCCTGGAGAGTAATCTAGTTTAATTTACTATGCGTAGATCCTGTTTGACACCCATCCCTCTCTTGTGAACTTGTGTTCAGGCTCCTATAGGAGTGTGCATAACAAATATTTGGTTAAGTGTTATTTGTGCAGCTGTGCATAGAGGATAACCCACTCTTCTGTCTTAAAGGAAGCTGTGTAACTTTTGGTTACTTTCTGAGTCTTCTGTGTTTTTCTCCTTCCTTGAGGAAAGAGTGTCTCCTTTCAGAGGGGAATAGTTACATAATAGACAAGTGGGACTTGATCATGAACTCTAGAGTATGGCCAACTCAAGACTCTGCATTTTAGGCTGTGCATTTATTATCCAAGTCCAATAAAAGTAAAATAAAAAAGAAAAGAAAAATAAGCAAAAATTAAATTAATAAAATAAAAGCAATAAACCATAATAGTAAATTAAAAATAAAAAGTATAAAAAGCTCTAGTGACTCTAACTCATGCTGGATTCCAGTTAAACATGATTAACAGTTCAAAAAGATGAGAGTCTTTTATACAATTATTTAATTAGTAGAAAGCACTATATAATCAGCCCTAAGACTACTAGAAACAAATTAATATCTTTTTCCAATTAAAGTTCAAAATTATTTGTGGCAGTTACTGGTGGTTGGTGACTGGCCTCAGGTTTTTCATGGTCTTAGCCTCTTATTCAAAGAGCTGAAATAAAGGCTTATACAGGTTGCATAGTAGCAAAAATACTTCATTCAAAGCAAAGAGTTAGTACAAACCAGAAATGGCGATGCTGTCAAGACTGACAGAAGACCCATGAATGAGTGTACTCTAAACCCATGATAACTGTTTGAGGATTCCTTTCATGGCGTTCACAGGAAAGAGTAGTCTGATTGCCAAGGAACAGAATTTGGGTGGTCCTCTATTGACAGAGAAATGTTTAATAACTAGTTCTCTCTCTCTTTGCTCTTCTCGTAGGGCATCTGGTTTTAGGCATAAGCACATCCAGTACTTCGTAGTATTAAGATAATAAATGGGAGATCTTCATAACCGTTTACTTTGGGGACATATTTTGCTTTATTGCGCATGAACCCCAAACCAGTCTAGACTGGATTTGCATATTGCTTGTCATTCCTAATATGCTCTGGGATGTATTTGAATAGAAATGGGGGGGTATTACCACGGGGTTGCTAAGGAGAGTAAGCTATTTCCATTCTTTAAAGCAGGTGTATATGCCGTTCCATGCCTGTAAGGGTTTTAGGTTGCTAACAGGTTGTTAGGAGCACTGTTTGGAGGTGTGTGTGTGTGTGTGTGTGTGTGTGTGTGTGTAGTATGTACAGGTAAGGGCTTCAAGATTCCAAGTGCACTGTTAGAAAAGGAGCGTGTGCATAGCCGAAACCAAGTCTAGTCTCAGTCTGCGAAGCTTATTCCCTATGCCTCCTGTCTAACAGAAGCTGGAATGAAATAGGCTTCCGGTCCCTGGGGGAAAGGCCCAGGCCAGCAACCTGGCAATGGCAGCACAGGTCATAGAGGAAACTAAACTTGATCTATACAGAGATTATGGCCTGCCCATAGCAGACGCAATTAGACAAAGAAGCAGGCTTGCTGAGTGATGGGGAGCATGTTTTCTGGGGTCACAGTCAGGTCTGGGCTAACTCTAGCTCCCTGTCTCAGAGTTGACAGTGGTACCCAGGTCACTCTCCTCAGATTCATGGCCTAGGAGGTCAAATAGAGAGTAGAATCTGGAGGCTAGGGATGGAAAGAGCGTGTCCGGGGGTTGTGGAGTCTGTTCTGCTGTGAGCCTATGTTGTCTGATGACAGTGCTGCAGGAGAGGTTTCAGGTGTGTGAAGCCAGAGAGATGTGTAGGAAGATTCCCACTGTGTGAAGCAGAGAACTGTATCCACACCTACTCTACAGGAATGACGAAAAGAAAGGGCCCTGGGAAAAATAATTTTTTTTAAAAAAATTAAAGTTTATTTTTAGTTTCATATCTGATTATTATATTTACTTCATTTCAACTTCTCCATCTTTCTCCTTTGACTTCTGCCATGTCAACCACGCCCTCTCAAAGTCATGATATCTTAGGACTGGATAACCAATAAGGGAGCCTATCCCTAGAGAAAACTGACCCCCTCCCCCATCTCCCTCTCTGACTCTGTCTCTCTCTGTCTCTCTCTCAACAACCACTGGTTGAAGTAGCACTCGGGAGAAAGAAGAGGATTGTGAATTTTCTCATCCATTATAAGGTCTTGTTGGCACAACCATATTGAGATTCCATGGATGTAGTTTGTCTAGCTGTCATGGATGTAATCATGCCTAGAAGACACTTTCTAGCACATGGTATCCTGGTCCTTTGACTCTTGGAATCAGTTAGTCCCCATTGCTGTCATGTGTTCTGAGCCTTAGGTATAGTGGTTTCAGTATAGATGTACCAATTGGCACCGAGCTCCCCATATTTGTTTTAATCTTGGTATTTGACTAGTTGTCAATCTCTGTAGTAACTTCCGTTTGCTGCAAAGGAAACCTTTTCTGGTGAGGGATGAGAGATACATTTACCTGTTTGTGTAATGATAATAATAATAATATTTGGACTATAGTTAGAAACAACATTGAATTAAGAAAATGGCAGATCTCCTCTAGAGTCTATGAGCTCTTCATTGATAGGTAGTTGAGTAGGTTTGTAGTACCAGCAATGAATTCCTTCCTACTGGGTGATTCTTAAGTCCAATGATACAGCTGTTGGTTATCCCTAAGGAATATGTGTCACTCTTGCTTCATTAGAGATGTCTTACCTGGCGAGTTGTTGTGTTGTTCACAAGCTTCACAGCAGAGTGGAACCCCAATTGCTTTTCCCCTTTGCAGCTTTCATAGCAACTTCTGATGTTATGAGAGCTGGTTCCCAGAGAGGAGCCTTCTAGGTTAGTCCTGGCTTCATTCTCTCAAGTCTTTGTACGAAGTATATGGTGTCTTCAGCCATAAGGATCTTACCTGCAAGTTTTGGGATGCAAATACAAGCAATGACAATAGCCTATGTTGTTTTCAAAGTTTATTGGGCTGTGCTAGCTTACAACTCAAAGAAAGACTTCCTTGCTTGCCACTAGGGTTTTAGTCTACGGCTCTTAGGGAAGCATTACCACCGCATGCTGAGTAACTCCTTGTGACCCATATTATGTATACACATATTATGTATGGAGTTTAAAGTAAGCTTACAAAAAATGTTTCCCTAGCTATTTCAAATGTCCTCCTGTTTGCCTCTTCATTTCTCCTCCCTTTGTATTGCTTTTCTTCCCACCTCCTGGGTTGTTTTCCAGCCCCCAGTTTTTCCAAACACTTGGATTGCCCTTTGGTTCTTTTTCTTTCTGTTTTTTTCTTTTTTATTGGATATTTTCTTTATTTGCATTTCAAATGTTATCCCCTTCCCCAGTTTCTCCCCCCTTCCAGAAACTGTTCCTCCACCCACCCACCCATTCCCACCTCCCTATCCTCTTGCCCTACACTGGGGCATCTATCGAGCCTTCATAGAACCAAGGACCTCTCCTTCCATTGATGCATGACAAGGCCATCCTCTGCAACATATGCAGCTGGAGCCATGTGTATTCCTTTGCTGATGGCTTAGTCCCTGGGAGCTCTGGGGGATATGGTTAGTTGATATTGTTGTTCTTCCTATGGGTTTGCAAACCCCTTCAATGCCTTCAGCTCTTTCTTTAACTCCTCTATTGGGGACTCCATGCTCAGTCCAGTGGTTGGCTGCGAGCATTTGCCTCTGTATGTGTAAGGCTATGGCAGTGCCTCTCAGGGGACAGCCATATCAGGCTCCTTTCAGCATGTACTTCTTGGCATCCACAATAGTGTCTAGGTTTGGTGACTGTATATGGGATGGATCCCCAGGTGGGACAGTCTCTGGATGGCCTTTCCTTCAGCCTCTGCTCTACACTTTATCTGCATATTTGCTCCTGTGAGTATTTTGTTCACTTTCTATGAAGGACCAAAGCACCCATACTTTGGTCTTCCTTCTTCTTGAGCTTCATGTGGTCTGTGAATTGTACCTTGGGTATTTGGAGCTTTTGGGCTAATATCCGCCTATCAGTGGGTGCATACCATGTGTGTTCTTTTGTGATTGGGTTACCTCACTCAGGATGATATCCATTAAGGTCTATCCATTTACCTAGGAATTTCATGAATTCATTGTTTTTAATCGCTGAGTAGTACTCCATTGTGTACCACATTTTCTGTATCCATTCCTCTGTTGAGGGACATCTGGCTCTTTCCAGCTTCTGGCTATTATAAATAAGGCTGCTATGAACAGTGGAGCATGGATCCTTATTACAAGTTGGAGCATCTTCTGGGTATATGCCCGGGAGTGGTATAGCTAGATCCTCAGGTAGTACTATGTCCAATTTTCTGAGGAACTACCAAACTGATTTCCAGAGTGGTTGTACCAATTTGCAATCCCACCAGCAATGGGGAGTGTTCCTCTTTCTCTACATCCTCGCCAGCATCTGCTGTCACCTGAATTTTTGATCTTAGCCATTCTGACTGGTATGAGGTGGAATCTCAAGGTTGTTTTGATTTGCATTTCCCTGATGACTAAGGTTGTTGAACATTTCTTTAGGTGCTTCTTGGCCATTCAATATTCCTCAGTTGAAAATTCTTTGCTTAGCTCTGTAGCCCATTTTTTAATAGAGTTATTTGGTTCTCTGGAGTTTAAGTTCTTGAGTTCTTTGTATATATTGGATATTAGTGCTCTATTGGATGTAGGATCGATAAAGATCTTTTCCCAGTCTGTTGGTTCCTTTTTGTGCTATTGATGGTGTCCTTTGCCTTACAGAAGCTTTGCAATTTTGTGAGGTCCCATTTGTCGATTCTTGATCTTAGAGCATAAGCCATTGGTGTTCGGTTCAGGAATTCTTCCCCTGAGACCATGTGTTTGAGGCTCTTCCCCACTTTCTCCTCTATTAGTTTCAGTGTATCTGGTTTTATGTGGAGGTTCTTGATCCACTTGGACTTGAGCTTTATACAAGGAGATAAGAATGGGTGGATTTTCATTTTTCTACATGTTGACTGCCAGTTGAACAAGCACCATTTATTTAAAATGCTGTCTTTTTTCCCACTGGATGGTTTTAGCTCCTTTGACAAAGATCAAGTGACCATATGTTTGTGGATTGATGTCTGGGTCTTCAATTCTATTCCATTGATCTTCCTGCCTGTCTTCGTACCAATACCATACAGTTTTTTGTCACTATTGCTCTGTAGTTCAGCTTGAGGTCAGGGATAGTGATTTCCCCAGAAGTTCTTTTATTGTTGAGAATAGTTTTTGCTGTCCTGGGTTTTTTGTTAGTCCAAATGAATTTGTAACTTGCCCTTTCTAACTCTATGAAGAATTGAGTTGTAATTTTGATGGGGATTGCGTTGAATCTGTATATTGCTTTAGGCAGGATGGTCATTTTTACTATAATCCATGAGTATGGAAGATCTTTCCATCTTCTGAGATCTTCTTTGATTTCTTTCTTCAGAGACTTGAAGTTCTTGTCATACAGATCTTTCACTTGCTTGGTTAGAATCACACCAAGGTATGTAATATTATTTGTGACTATTGTGAAAGGTGTTATTTCCCTAATTTCTTTCTCAGACTGTTTATCCTGTTAGTAGAGGAAGGCTACTGATTTGTTTGAGTTAATTTTATATCTAGCCACTTTGCTGAAGTTGTTTATCAGCTTTAGGAGTTCTCTGGGGTCACTTCAGTATATGAACATATCATTTGCAAATAGTGATATTTTTACTTCTTCCTTTCCAATTTGTATCCGTTTGACCTCATTTTGTTGTCTAATTGCTCTGGCTAGAACTTTGAGTACTATACTGAATAGATGGGGAGATAGCGAGCAGCCTTATCTAGGCTCCCTGATTTTAGTGCGATTGCTTCAAGTTTTTCTCCATTTAGTTTGATGTTGGCTACTGGTTTGCTGTATATTGCTTTTACTATGTTTAGGTATTGGCTTTGAATTCCTGATCTTTCGAAGACTCTTAACATGAAGGGATATTGAATTTTGTCAAATGCTTTTTTCAGCATCCAATGAAGTGATCATGTGGTTATTTTTTGGGGATTTGTTTATATAGTGGCTTACATGATGGATTTCAGTATATTGAATCATCCCTGCATCTCTGGGATGAAGCCTACTTGATCATGGTGAATGATCATTTTGATTTGTTTTTGGATTTGGCTGGCAAGAATTTTATTATTATTTATTAAGGGAGGTTGTTCTGAAGTTATCTTTCTTTGTTTGGCCTTTGTGTGGCTTAGTATAAGAATAATTGTGGTTTCATAGAACGAATTGGGTAGTGTTCCTTCTGTTTCTAATTTGTGTAATAGTTTGAAGAGTATTGGTATCAAGCCTTCTTTAAAGGTCTGATAGAATTCTCCACTAAACCCATCTGTTCCTGGGCTTTTTTCCTTTGGGAGACTATTAATGACTGCTTCTATTTCTTTAGGGGTTATGGGACTGTTTAGATTGTTTATCTGATCCTGTTTTAGCTTTGACACCTGATATATGTCTAGAAAATTGTCCATTTCATTCATATTTTTCAATTTAGTTGAGTATAAACTTTTGTACTAGGATCTGATGACTTTTTGGATTTCCATGATTTCTGTTCTTATGTCTCCCTTTTCATTTCTGATTTTATTAGTTTGGGTACTGTATCCATGCCCCCTGGTTAGTCTGGCTAAGGGTTTATCTATCTTGTTGATTTTCTCAAAGAACCAGCTCCTGGTTTTGTTGATTCTTTGTATAGTTCTTTTTGTTTCTATTTGTTGATTTCAGCCCTGAATTTGATTATTTCTTGCTGTTTACTCCCCTTCAGTGTATTCACTTTTTTTTTTGTTGTTGTTCTAGAGCTTTCAGGTGTGCTGTCAAACTGCTAGTGTAAGCTCTCTCCAGTTTCTTTTTGAAGACACTTAGAGCTATGAGTTTTCTCCTTAGGACAGCTTTCATTGTGTCGCATAGGCTTTGGTATGGTGTGTCTTCATTTTCATCAAATTCTAAAAAGCCTTTAATTAATTTATTTATTTATTTATTCCTTGACCAGATTATCATTGAATAGAGCATTGTTCAGCTTCCATGTGTATGTGTGCTTTCCATTGTTTTTGTTGGAATTTAAGACCATCCTTACTTTGTGGTGATCTGATAGAATGCATGGGATTATTTCAGTCTTCTTGTATCTATTGGGGCCTGCTTTGTGACCAATTATATGGTCAATTTTGAAGAAGGTACCATAAGGTGCTGAGAAGAAGGTATATTCTTTTGCTTTTGGATGAAATGTTGTATAAATATCTATTAGAACAAGAAAATACTCCTGTGGGCTGCAGACGTAGTTATCTGGGTACTCAGTTGCATTTGAGAATTTAATAGAAAATTTAATGGGTAATAAAAACATAATTTCTAAATAATTAAAAAAATATTTTTTAGATCCATTTGGTTCATAACTTCTTTTAGTGTCACCGTGTCTGTAGTTTCTGTTTCCTGGATCTGTCCATTGCTAAGAGTGGGGTATTGAAGTCTCCCACTATTATTGTGTGTAGTATAATGTGTGCTTTGAGCTTTAGTAAAGTTTCTTTTATGAATGTGGGTGCCCTTGCACTTGGAGCATAGATGTTCAGAATTGAGGGTTCATCTTGGTAGATTTTTCCTTTGGTGAGTATGAAGTGTCCTTCTTTATCCTTTTTGATAACTTTTGGTTGAAAGTTGATTTTATTAGATATTACAATGGCTACTCCAGCTGGTTTCTTGGGACCATTTGCTTGGAAAGTTGTTTTCCCGTCTTTTACTCTGAGGTAGTGTCTGTCTTTGTCACTGAGGTGTATTTTCTGTATGCAGCAAAATGCTGGGTCCTGTTTACGTATCCAGTCTGTTAGTCTATGTCTTTTTATTGGGCAATTGGATCCATTGATATTAAGGAAAAGTCATTGTTATTTCCTGTTATTTTTGTTGTTAGAGGTGGAATTTTGTTTGTGTGGCTATCTTCTTTTAGGAATGTTCAAAGATTACTTTCTTGCTTTTTCTAGGGTGTAGTTTCCCTCCTTGTGTTGGTGTTTTCCATCTATTATCCTTTGTAGGGCAGGATATGTGGAAAGATAATGTGTAAATTTGGATTTGTCATGGAATATCTTGTCTTCTTCATCAATCATAATTGAGAGTTTTGCTGGGTATAGTTGTCTGGGCTGGCATTTGTGTTCTCTTAGGGTCTGTATGACATCTCCCCAGGATCTTCTAGCTTTCATAGTCTCTGGTGAGAAGTCTGGTGTGATTCTGATAGGTCTGCCTTTATATGTTACTTGACCTTTTTCCCTTACTGCTTTTAATATTTTACCTTTATTTAGTGCATTTGTTGTTTTGATTACTATGTGTCAGGAGGAATTTCTTTTCTGGTCCAGTCTATTTGGAGTTCTGTAGGCTTCTTTTATGTTCATGGGCATCTCTTTCTTTAGGTTATGGAAGTTTTTTTCTATAATTTTGTTGAAGATATTTACTGGCCCTTTAAGTTGGGAATCTTCACTCTCTTCTATACCTATTATCCTTAGGTTTCGTCTTCTCATTGTGTCCTGGATTTCCTGGATGTTTTGGGTTAGTAGCTTTTCTCATTTTTCATTTTCTTTGTTGTTTCAATGTTTTCTATGGTATCTTCTGCCCTTTAGATTCTCTCTTCTATCTCTTGTATTCTGTTGGTTATACTTGCATTTATGACTCCTGATCTCTTTCCTAGGTTTCTAACTCCAGGTTTGTCTCCCTTTGTGATTTCTTTATTGTTACTACTTCCATTTTTAGATTTTAGATGGTTTTATTCATTTCCTTCATCTGTTTGATTGTGTTTTCCTGTAAATCTTTAAGGGATTTTTTTGTTGTTGTTGTTTGTTTCCTCTTTAGGGGCTTCTACCTGTTTATCTGTGTTCTCCTGTATTTCTTTAAGGGAGTTATTTATGTCCTTCTTGAAGTCCTCTGTAATTGTCATGAGAAGTGATTTTAGATCTGAGTCTTGCTTTTCTGGTGTGATGGAATCTAGGACTTGCTATGGTGGGAGACTTGGGTTCTGATGATGCCAAGTAACCTTGGTTTCTGTTGCTTATGTTCTTATGCTTGCCTCCCACCATCTGATTATCTCTAGTGCTACTTGCCCTTGCTGTATATGACTGGAGCCTGTCCTTCCTATAATCCTGGTTGTGTCAGGACTCCTCAGAG
The DNA here is from genome assembly GCF_000001635.26 of Mus musculus. Taxonomy (NCBI): domain Eukaryota; kingdom Metazoa; phylum Chordata; class Mammalia; order Rodentia; family Muridae; genus Mus; species Mus musculus. The sequence goes on from NC_000084.6 coordinate 54,017,163, forward strand.
TCCAGCTTTCTCTGTGATCTGGGATTCTGTGATATTGTGATCCTGAGATTCTGGGTGTGTCAGAGTTCCTGGGAGTCAAGCTGCCTCTGGAAACCTGGTATGACCAAGCTTCCAGAATCCTGTGATCCTGGTATGTTAGACCACCTGATATTTGACCTTCCTCTGGGTACTGTGGGACTGGCTGTGGAGTCCGTGCCCAAGGTAAACTGGAGCAGACCAGAAGGAACCAAAGCCACTGGTTGTGTGGGGTTCCTGTGTCCCTGGATCCTGTTGGTCCCAGTTATTCCCGGTGGTGTTGGAACAGATGTTGTGTCCCACTCAACCTTGATCCTAAGATCCTGGGTGTGCTAGAGTGCCTGGGAGTGGAGCCTCCTCTGGGTGCTGTGGGACTGGCTGCAGAGTTCTTGCCCAAGATAAATAGGTACAGATTGGAAGGAATTGGTTCTCTTTTTTTCTGCTTTCTATTTCCCTATTACATGTGTTCCATTGGCCTCCACTTCCCACCATTTTAGAATCTCTACCTCCTCTCTCACTGTATCTTTTATAGATTCATGTCCCCAAAACATGCCTCATCTGCGCTCACAAGGAGTTCACGTATGACAGGGAGCATTCTGTGTTTGTCTTTCTGAGTCTGGGTTGTTTCTGTTTCACATAATGACTTTGTGTTCACGAAGCTGAAAATGCCCTCAGGAAGAAGGAAAATTTGAAAACTCTAGTTACAGGAGAAAACCTTGACTTTGACGGGATGACATCCCTTCTTGCCTTCATTCCCACAGTGCATACAGCAGCCCCTTAGTGTCTGGGTACATGTTATCTGACATCCACATGGACGAAGAAGGAAGAAAACATTTGGAGTGACCCATTCATCAAGGGCTATTTGGGAAATACTGCTTGCTTCAGATAACACATCATCATATCTTTATTATATACGAAATGAAGCTCATCATTGGGCAAATTCTGTAGTATTTGTGATCCATTTTCCTATGCACGAAGATGGTATGGTAATCCAAGATCGAGTACGCTGATGTCCTTTTTCCTTAATTAGGGTCATGACTAACTAGCATATGGCAGATTTTGGATTTGCTATACTCTAGCTATTACAGGGTTGCCAGCTTCATACATACTGATTGATGTATTTATTCTAGAAAATAAGTCCTCTTTTTAATACTAAAACCAGTGTTGCTCTTCAGTCCTCTCTGAGCAGGCAGCTGTAATTCTGCCATTCTCAGACAACTCAGTGACCTTTCAACTAAATATTATTGCAAGCGCTGCTCAGTTTCTATGTCAACTACTTCTATGTACACTGTCAGTCTCTGTCTCCAATGTTTTATCTTTTAATTTCTCCTTTTTGTCCTTTTCCCCCTGCTCTTTCCCGAGGGAGAAAATACAGTATTCTAGCATACTGAACGTGACACATGGTTTCATTGATTTTTTTACTTGGGGCTCCTTGGTCTGCTTGAGCCTGAGGCACCAGTTCCTGTCATTGTAGTGGGAGTCCTTGATGAGCCTGTTTCCACAGCATTAAATCTCTAAATTACATTTTTAACCTTTCTCTCTCTTTCTGTCTCTGTGTCTCTCTTGCTGTGTGTGTGTGTGTTATGCAGTGGAGTGGGACAGTACATGCATGACACACACATGAAGGTCAGAGGACAACGTATAAAGTTGGTCTTCTTATACACAGATTCTAGATATTGAACTCAGGTCATCAGAAAAGGTGAGCAGTATTGCTAGTCCCCTCCTCAGCATCTTAATCTGTCACCTACTAAGGAGTGTGGATAGCCCAGCTGTGTTTAATTCAGATGCTAAAGCTCTGAACTGTGCAGCTTTTCTGTCTAGACATCTATTCCTGTCCATCCCTGACCCATGCCAATCTTGCTCACCTGGTTGCTAAGCATGGAGGTGTTAAGAATTTGTTTTAAAGGAGAATTTTAGGGTGCACATGCAAAGTAATGGATGTCAACTTGGTATCTTCATACATAAGTCATTATACTTTCTTCCCATTTCTCCATCGCTGCCCTTGCCCAACTGTCTACCTCCAACTTCCACCTCCACTCTAGCTCCTTATTACATGTGCACCATTGCCTTCTGCTTCCCACCTTCTTTAGGAGCAATACCTCCTCTCTCACCATATTGCTTATAGATTCATGATCCCCAAACATCCCCCTCCTGCACACATACACACACACATACACACACACACATACACACATATGCACACACTCATACATACATACTCATACACACTCACACACATACACACACAATACACACATACATACACACATGCACATACACATACACACACATACACACATGCACACACATGCACGCAAACACACATATACACATGCATACATGCATGCATGTCCATACACACACGCACACACACACACACACACTAAAAAAACATGCTGTGTTTGTCTTTCTGTTTCACATAAACTTCCAGTTCCTTTTTATTTTTCTGCAAATGTCTTGGTTTCATTTTTCCTTCCACTTGCTTGAAATCTGTCTTTGTGTTTTATCGCTGTGAAGAGACACCGTGACCACAGTAACTCTTATAAAAGAAAGCATTGAATTGGGCTTGCTTACAGTTTCAGAGGTTTAGTCCATTATCATCATGGTATGGAGCGTGACAGTACACAGCTAGACATGATGCTGGAGAAGTAGCTTGGAGATCTACATCTGGACACAGAGGCAGGAGGACCAGAGAGTTTCTGTGACTGGCTCAGGCACTTGAAACCTTAAGGCTGAACCTCAATGACACACCTCCCCCAACAATGCCACACCCACTCTAAAAAGACCACACCTCCTAATTTTTCTCAAGTACTACTACTTCCTGGCATTTAAAAAAAATTTTTAAATATTTTTTATTACGTATTTTCCTCAATTACATTTCCAATGCTATCCCAAAAGTCCCCCATACCCTCCCCCCCACTTCCCTACCCACCCATTCCCATTTTTTGGGCCCTGGTGTTCCCCTGTACTGGGGCATATAAAGTTTATGTGTCCAATGGGCCTCTCTTTCCAGTGATGGCCGACTAGGCCATCTTTTGATACATATGCAGCCAGAGTCAAGAGCTCCGGGGTACTGGTTAGTTCATAATGTTGTTCCACCTATAGGGTTGCAGATCCCTTTAGCTCCTTGGGTACTTTCTCTAGCTCCTCCATTGGGAGCCCTGTGATCCATCCAATAGCTGACTGTGAGTATCCACTTCTGTGTTTGCTAGGCCTCGGCATAGTTTCACAAGAGACAGCTATATCTGGGTCCTTTCAGCAAAATCTTGCTAGTGTATCCAATGGTGTCAGCATTTGGAAGCTGATTATGGGGTGGATCCCTGGATATGGCAGTCTCTAGATGGTCCATCCTTTTGTCACAGCTCCAAACTTTGTCTCTGTAACTCCTTCCATGGGTGTTTTGTTCCCAATTCTAAGAAGGGGCACAGTGTTCATACTTTGGTCTTCATTCTTCTTGAGTTTCATGCGTTTAGCAAATTGTATCTTATATCTTGGGTATCCTAAGTTTTGGGCTAATATCCACTTATCAGTGAGTACATATTGTGTGAGTTCCTTTGTGATTGTGTTAGCATTTTTTTTCCATGTATTTGACCAAGCATTCAGATACATGAGCCTGGGGCAAGGGCATTCCTATTCAAACCAGCACAAGGCCTCACCACGTACTTGTACCATTCTTTCTATTCATTTGTTGGTTGACATGACTGAAATGGAACCATGGCTGGTTCTATTTCCTGGTTATTGTGAATAGAGCAGCTATATGCTCAGATATCCAAATATCTTTGTGGTATATTAACTTAGAATTCCCTGGGTGTTCAACAATGGTATTGCTATAGTATATGGAAGTTCTGTTATTAGTTTTCTGAGGAACCCCGACACTGATTTCCACAGTGACCGCACTAGTTTTTGTCCCCACTAGCAGTGACTACAGGAATTCTTGATGGTTCTTCCTATCTCTAGGGCTGCTCCCATATCCCACCTGTAGACAGCTGTTTCAACTCTATTTCCTGGTGCATGTAGCACCATGCTGAATGAGAGATTTTGTAGGGGCTTCCTCTCTCTGTGTGAGTGGAGGAGAGCACTTTTTGCTTTCTGTTTATCAGTGGAAGTCTGAACTGTTTCCATTCCTCTCCTTCACGCCACAGGCTTTTGGTTTTCCTTCTGAACTGTGAGTCAGGAACGTTGAGCCTGAATATTTTTCTTTATCTTTCTGCTCAGCCCTCTTCCCTGGCCTGAAGGAAGGCATGCGTGGCCTACAGAGCCGGCACTTCTCTATGTTACACAAGCCTTTTGATTCTGTGGATCACTCTAAGAATTCTATGGCAGTTGTCCATGCTTAGGTAGCATATATAAAGCGTTAAGTTTCCTTCCTCTTGCTTGTCTGTTGTAAATCAAAGAAAGAAGGGGAAAAAATCCGTGAAGGAAAGCGTTTTAGAAATTCATCCACATACTAATTATGTGGTATATGATTAATTAGTACTATAATCAAAAGATCAGTTCCAAGCTAATGGCTGTGCTCTAGAATAAGTCAGAACAATAAAGGGACTATGTGCCAGGGTGCCATGCCGAGACCCCTACCCTCTAATAATATATTGGATCCATGCTATATATGATTGTGATCCATGCTACGAACCTTGTGTGCGCTGAGCCTTGCTTTTTGGCGTTCACATGTTGAAGATCAGATGTTGCGTCCTCCATTTCCACAGCAGAAACAACGAAAACGTTCATAGTTGAGAGTGGCTTCACAAAGAAGCAACACCAGACAAGGCTTTGGTGTCCTACTGTTGGGCATCAATGTCCTCTGACTTGAAACATTGCATTCAGGGAAGAAGCACTGCAGACTCAGGAAGTTATACTCGGAATTCATTCATGCTCAGAAAGTGAAAACCTCACACATCACAGAACGTTCCTTACCAGAGCTGCAAGACCGACCGGTCCTTCCCTAGGTTGAAGAGAGGAGATTCTCTGACCTGTAGGTCCTGCAGAGAGCTCCAGAATTCCAGCTCTGTAAGCCATCCTTCACCCTGGGGTGGGCACTCACTTTGAAACATCCATGTCTCTCTAAGTAACTTGTCACCTGCACCCTTGTAATTAACTCCAAGAAGCTCACTGCTGCCCCAAGTTGAGCCTTGATGGTATTGTTGCTATGTTCTCTTGTAGTACCAGGAGTGAGTAGACATTCACATCTCCCCCAAAGAATAGTGTCACATAACCCTTGTATCCTTCCTAGATCACAAGAAAAGGTACCGGCTTGGTGGAGACCAGATGATAAATGGAGCTCATGATGTAGAGGATGCTGGAGGCCTTAGATTTCTGCTTCTGTTTCTAGTTTGTGATGTGCTTTTCTACAGGGTTGGGCTGGAGTTTGGAGGAAGTGATATCATTAAATGGTGTCCCTGTGAGAGATAAGGCAGGCAGGCAGAATTCTTGTCTGAAGTTGATATTTCTGAAAGCCAATTAGGCTCATTTCAGATTTTATTTCCTGGAAAGATGGCTCTTGTACAAGCATTCGTGAACACAACTTTTTGGAGAACATCACGAGTGAGTCTCACTCAAGTTAAATGGTTGGGTGACCTGGACTTTTCCATTTATTTAAGTCTCAAAAAAATGTTGACAAATTGTAGTTTCACTCCATGATCACTAGGAATACTGTAGTGAGACATAATGGTTAGTAATGAGAGGATGTATATGTGTTCCACTATTCTTACCAATTCATGAGGTTCTATACTAGCTAAGAAATTTAAGGGCAAGACATTTTTCATTTACCAAAATGATAGAAAGGAGGATAAAAGCAGTTCCCTCATTGAATAGCATGCTTGTGCTTGTAGGAGCTGACTTGACTGCCCCACTGATTTGTGAGCAGGTGATGCTGCTATTTCATTTTCCACCACTGGGCTTTTTCTGCTATAAGCTCCATGCTGGTAGCTCTTCAAGTCACCCACACCGTGATCCACAGCAGAAAGGGAAACCCTTTCCTTTCTCTGACACCCGACTTCATGAAGTCGGGATTTTATTGCCTACTTGTGACTCACTGACTTCAGGAAGCGTCAGCCATGTCTGTTTGACTCTCCACGTACATGTGAATTCACTCTGTTTTCTAGAAAGCACTCGGGAGAAGCATCTTTTCTTTCTTTAAACCATGGCCTTGCCTATAGCATTTACCCCATGACACAGGATGAGGAAGTGCGTTGGATTCAGTGTAGAAGATAGGTTGGCTATGTGTGCCATCTCCTGCTGCAGCGAGCCCAGGCACATAGTCTACTGTGAAGTAGCACAGGCAATGTATTTCCTGCATCTGTCAGATCCCTCTCAGGTTAGCATGTGTTTCCTGTACTGTGTCACCACAGCTGTGTGGGCAGGAGAGCTGTTCAGTAGGTAAAGAACCAAAGGCTCTACAGACCAGACTCACAAGTCTATTAAAACAAACATGGCTTTTAGAAGTACAATAAAAATTTCAGTGAGCAGTCCTTCTCCCGTGACTGAGGCCTCATTGTTTGTCCATGGATACCTTTGAAGAGTCTGCTTTCCTGGGAGAGAGAGGGAGGGGGCTTATTGGCGCCAAAAGTCAGTGTGCGTCAAGTGAAAAGTGCAAGGTAGAGGCGGCGCCATTTTCGGCTCCAGACAACCTGCCACCTTCCTGGTCAGAGCACAGGTGTCCGCCCAGCCTGGGAGGCTTCTGCCTCACATTCCGCGGGGGTCACCTTGGTTCCGAGACCCCGCGGCGGGTGGTCTGCGGGTGAGAGTGTGGAACACAGAGGCCAGCAGCTTCTGGAACGGGCGAGAGCCACAGAGCCTCTGAGGCAGCGCCATTTCCGGCTCCAGACAACCGGCCACCTTCCTGGTCAGAGCACAGGTGTCCGCACAGCCCGGGAGGCTTCTGCCTCACATTCCGCGGGGGCCACCTTGGTTCCGGGACTCCGCAGCGGGCAGTCGGCAGGCCAAAGCAACACAGCTTCTGGGAAAGATCCTGTTTTGGGCCTTCATCTTCGGCCAGGAGGAGGTCCAAACACCAGATAACTGTGCACCTCCCTGAAAGAGGAGAGCTTGCCTGCAGAGACTGCTCTGACCACTGAAACTCAGGGAAGAGAGCTAGTCTCCCTGGTCTGCTGATATAGGGTAACAAAATCACCAGAGGAACAATCTCTAAACAGAGACAACTATAACAACTAACTCCAGAGATTACCAGATGGCGAAAGGTAAATGTAAGAATCTTACTAACAGAAACCAGGACCACTCACCATCATCAGAACCCAGCACTCCCACTTCGCCCAGTCCAGGGCACCCCAACACACCTGAAAAGCTAGACCTGGATTTAAAAGCATATCTCATGATAATGGTAGAGGACATCAAGAAGGACTTAAATAACTCACTTAAAGAAATTCAGGAGAACACTGCTAAACAAGTAGAAGACATTAAAGAGGAAACACAAAAATCCCTTAAAGAATTGCAGGAAAACATAACCAAACAGGTAGAAGACATTAAAGAGGAAACACAAAAATCCCTTAAAGAATTGCAGGAAAACACAACCAAACAGGTGATGGAATTGAATAAAACCATCCAAGACTTAAAAAGGGAAGTAGACACAATAAAGAAAACCCAAAGTGAGGCAACAGTGGAGATAGAAACACTAGGAAAGAAATCTGGAACCATAGATGCGAGCATCAGCAACAGAATACAAGAAATGGAAGAGAGAATCTCAGGTGCAGAAGATTCCATAGAGAACATCGGCACAACAATCAAAGAAAATGGAAAATGCAAAAAGATCCTAACTCAAAACATCCAGGAAATCCAGGACACAATGAGAAGACTGAACCTACGGATAATAGGAGTGGATGAGAATGAAGATTTTCAACTCAAAGGACCAGCAAGCATCTTCAACAAGATTATTGAAGAAAACTTCCCAAATCTAAAGAAAGAGATACCTACAAACATACAAGAAGCCTACAGAACTCCAAATAGACTGGACCAGAAGAAATTCCTCCCGACACATAATAATCAGAACAACAAATGCACTAAATAAAGATAGAATACTAAAAGCAGTAAGGGAAAAAGGTCAAGTAACATATAAAGGCAAGCCTATCAGAATTACACCAGATTTTTCACCAGAGACTATTAAAGCCAGAAGAGCCTGGACAGATGTTATACAGACACTAAGAGAACACAAATTCCAGCCCAGGCTACTATACCCAGCCAAACTCTCAATTACAATAGATGGAGAAACCAAATTATTCCACGACAAAACCAAATTTACCCATTATCTCTCCACGAATCCAGCCTTCAAAGGATAATAACAGAAAAAAACCAATACAAGGACAGAAACCATGCCCTAGAAAAAACAAGAAGGTAATCCCTCAACAAACCTAAAAGAAGACAGCCACAAGAACAGAATGCCAATTTTAACAACAAAAATAATAGGAAGCAACAATTACTTTTCCTTAATATCTCTTAATATCAATGGACTCAACTCCCCAATAAAAAGACATAGACTTACAAACTGGCTACACAAACAAGACCCAACATTTTGCTGCTTACAGGAAACTCATCTCAGAGAAAAAGATAGACACTACCTCAGAATGAAAGGCTGGAAAACAATTTTCCAAGCAAATGGTCTGAAGAAACAAGCTGGAGTAGCCATTCTAATATCTAACAAAATCGACTTCCAACCCAAAATAATCAAAAAAGACAAGGAGGGGCACTTCATACTCATCAAAGGTAAAATCCTCCAAGAGGAACTCTCAATTCTGAATATCTATGCTCCAAATACAAGGGCAGCCACATTCATTAAAGAAACTTTAGTAAAGCTCAAAGCACACATTGCACCTCACACAATAATAGTGGGAGACTTCAACACACCACTTTCACCAATGGACAGATCGTGGAAACAGAAACTAAACAGGGACACGGTGAAACTAACAGAAGTGATGAAACAAATGGACTTAACAGATATCTACAGAACATTTTATCCTAAAACAAAAGGATATACCTTCTTCTCAGCACCCCATGGTACCTTCTCCAAAATCGACCACATAATTGGTCACAAAACAAGTCTCAACATATAAAAAAAATATTGAAATTGTCCCATGCATCCTATCAGATCACCATGGACTAAGGCTGATCTTCAATAACAAAATAAATAATAGAAAGCCAACATTCACGTGGAAACTGAACAACACTCTTCTCAATGATAACTTGGTCAAGGAAGGAATAAAGAAAGAAATTAAGGACTTTTTGGAGTTTAATGAAAACAAAGCCACAACATACCCAAACTTATGGGACACAATGAAAGCATTCCTAAGAGGAAAACTCATAGCTCTGAGTGCCTCCAAAAAGAAACTAGAGAGAGCACACATTAGCAGTTTGACAACACACCTAAAAGCTATAGAACAAAAGGAAGCAAATTCACCCAAGAGGAGCAGAAGGCAGGAAATAATCAAACTCAGGGGTGAAATCAACCAAGTGGAAACAAGAAGAACTATTCAAAGAATCAACCAATCAAGGAGCTGGTTCTTTGAGAAAATCAACAAGATAGATAAACCCTTAGCCAGACTCACTAGAGGGCACAGGGAAAGCATCCTAATTAACAAAATCAGAAATGAAAAGGGAGACATAACAACAGATCCTGAAGAAATCCAAAACACCATCAGATCCTTCTAAAAAAGGCTATACTCAACAGAAATGGAAAGCCTGGATGAAATGGACAAGTTTCTAGACAGATACCAGGTACCAAAGCTAAATCAAGATCAGGTTAATGATCTAAACAGTCCTATATCCCCTAAAGAAATAGAAGCAGTCATTAATAGTCTCCCAAACAAAAAAAGCCCAGGACCAGATGGGTTTAGTGCAGAGTTCTATCAGACCTTCAAAGAAAACCTAATTCCAGTTCTTCACAAACTATTCCACAAAATAGAAACGGAAGGTACTCTACCCAACTCATTCTATGAAGCCACAATTACTCTAATACCTAAACCACAAAAAGACCCAACAAAGATAGAGAACTTCAGACCAATTTCCCTTATGAATATCGATGCAAAAATCCTCAATAAAATTCTTGCTAACCGAATCCAAGAATACATCAAAACAATCATCCATCCTGACCAAATAGGTTTCATCCCAGGGATGCAGGGATGGTTCAATATACGGAAATCCATCAACGTAATCCAGTATATAAACAAACTCAAAGACAAAAACCACATGATCATCTCGTTAGATGCTGAGAAAGCATTTGACAAAATCCAACACCCATTCATGATAAAAGTCTTGGAAAGATCAGGAATTCAAGGCCCATACCTAAACATGATAAAAGCAATCTACAGCAAACCAGTAGCC